>NC_090900.1:9951088-10035057 GCF_040956055.1 Brachionichthys hirsutus | reverse complement strand
CAGCTCAAATAAGTTTTATAGGGCGTATGTCTTGTTTGCAGCTATTATCATATGAAAAATGTCTGTAATTGCCTCCCTTCTGCCCCCCTCCTGTCATGCCCTGGCCTGCCCTTCTGTCAATCATTGCCTCTGTGTGTACCAAAATAGGCGCGCAGTTTTGGAAGTGTCTGCCAGTTTCCCCTTTGGCTTTGTACCTTGTTTTAACAAGATTTGTGTTGTGAGTGTTACCTGTTACTTGTGTTTGTTATTGGTTCACATGTGGCCGTGATTGTTATTTGTTCACTTTCTCGATATTAACGCTTCTGAATTCCTGCAGAGACGGTTCAGATATGAGCATCAGTTACTGGCCAGTTTTTGTTTTTTGAAGTAATCATGCATATATTTCCGAGGTAGTTGGATGTTTCTACCATTTTTACTTAATGTTATTTAAACATTTTAGGTCAGAGGTGCCGATGCATTCTTATGGATCTCACGAATTACTGCCAGATATAAAAATAATCTGTTAATCTAACATAATATTTCAAATTACCTTTTCCTATTGTAATCAGCCGCTCTCTGTTTGCCAGCTTGGTTAAACATTCCCACCCACCCTCCTTTTTTGTTCAAACTCTGATTTATTCTGTCATTCTCAGGTAATTATCAGCCTTTTTATCCTCTGCCATCCCTTCAGCTGGTCATTCCTTAATGCAGGAGGAACCACCACGCTTGAAGAACCTCCGAACCCCTCCAGCTGTCACACCGTTTATCATGTCTGCCTGACACATTAGCTCATCTAATAATACCAGTTTGCTGCACTGCCTGTGTGTGTCCGTGGTGTGTTTCTTTTGCTTCTTTGTGTGTTTCCCATTAGACTTCTGACTGACCTTCAGACAACTGTCCATTTTGCTCCGTGTCTCTGTTCAGAGACAGAGCTTTCCCTTATCTTTGATACAAAATTTAGGCCAGCTTTTCTTCCAGATGGGTTTGCCATGTGCTGCTTCAGCCTTGTTTCTGTCAAGTATCCAGTACTGTGCAGTGTGGAGCCTGTCCTTGTGACGCATGGCCATTTCTAATGGGCGAGCGTTTCAGCTGTAACAAATGCTGTTGAATGTGGGAATTCCACTCTCTCTTTGTGCATTTAAAGTTAATGTATAACAAGAAAGGGCAAAGAGGTTTTGTTGTGATCCAGTGTTAGAAAAACCAGCCTGTTCAGTGGAGACTGTTTCTCCCTGCAGGGATGCCAGCGAGCTTTCAGGCACCAACGCTCTCTCGCTCATCTCTTGTGAAACCACAACGCGGTGCCTCACCTTTTTGGCGGCGGCTGTTCTTAATCCTCTGTGTTTGAAAACATCAGCCGCCATAGCGAGAGAGCGCTGATGCTCTCTCAGCGGCGCTGCTCTCGGTCTGCGGATGGCAAGGGAAGGATGAAACACTCCCTGATGTGCCGGAGAAAAGGCAGCCAGCGGTCTTTGTTTTGATTCAGTCTGCTTCCTGTTTCGTCTGTGCCTTTGTTTGGTCTAGTGTTTTTAGGTTTTTTTTGCTTAGGTTTGATATGTGCTTAGTAGTTGTTGGTCACTCGATGGAGCCCCTTGAGCCTGCCAACTGTTGTCTGCTGTCCAACTGGACTCCCTGTCATCTTGGGTCACGGCACCCTGGTGAGGGTGACACGCCCTGTTGGAGGGCGCGTCTCCTGGCAGGCCCCCCTGGGCAAAAACACACAGTCTGACAGGGTGGATTAGAGCGGAGCTCACGCCATATGTTGATCTTAGTAATGGCAGTAGTTATCATGCGGTGCAATTATCTAAACATTTCTTAAAGGCCGACTGTAAACGCACATTGAATAAGCTACAAATGGGCATTTCCATGGTGTATCGATGCGGTTTTAAGGGTCATCTCGTTCCCAGGCTGCTAAATGAGCAGTTTGGTATAAACCTGTCATGAGTTTTGCTTTTTGTGCAAAGGACCATCCAAGGGTTAAGAACCCAGCATACGGAACTCTAGAGGAAAAATATCATTTCAGTTGTACCAGTGAGTCGACAACAAACATTTACATGGACACATTTTTCAAAATTCCTGACAGTTTTTACTCAAGCTTAACTCGAATTGGACTAAAAGGAAGAAATGAACAACAAAACTCTGTAAAAGCACAATGCTAGTTGTAGATGCGGTCGTTGCCTGGCTGGGCGCTGGAAGCTGAGTGGAGGCTAATCGATAAGGGCATCTAGTGATTGTCTTTCTTAGATTTAAGATATATTTTATATTTGACTGACTGTCACCTCGGGTTAGATGTGTTGTATTTTTATTCTAGATACTGTTAGATAATCCGTCATGTCTGTGTCGACGCTTTAAAGTGAAGCCACACTTGAAGGCAGGATGTAGTCCCTGTCCCTCTCCCTGTCTCTCTTTAACCTCTTATACTCGAGGTTACGCTCACCTGCTAAAATAGTTAGGTACCAGCCATGTAACATCCGTAGAATCTTAATAGCACTGCATCCAAATACTTCATTAGAAGACATTGAATTCATTCTTTCCCAACTCAGTTTTCCGTGAACCGAAGGTCAATTCAGTTCTGATTTATTTACTTAATGACTTATGACTTACTTAATGACTTATGACTTAATGTCGTCTGACTGATCAATGCTGATTCTTATGATCTATGATTAAATTCACTAATAGTCATCTCTGTTTCACCAGATCAGCTATTTATGTTCCACTTATGTTCAGAAGAAGATTTCTGTGAGGTTTCTGAAGTTAGAATTGTGGTACATTTGTCTACGTTTTGTCAAAACTGTCATTCACATTACTAATTAATGAGAAAGGAAATAAAAATTTTTGTGAATTTGAAGAAAATCCCAATCATAAATTTGATACAAATTTCAAGATGAACATCATTTTGCCCAAACGCTGCAAAACTGAACTTTAATTTCTGGACCTGAAAAAGTAATCCTTTGAAAGTGGACCCTAGACTGCAGCCTTTTGAACCTACTGTTGTTGTGTAAACTGGCAAAATAAGACACCTTTGGAAAAGATAGCGTCACTGCCCGACTTCCTGCAGGTCTTTTCCCCTTGTGCAGCCGGCAGCCAGCACTATGTCTGCGCCTTTGTTTCAAACATCGGCATATTGTGACCATTAGTGTGAATATTCCTGTGATGGTTTCAGTTTTGCACAAGGTTAAGTTTTACATTCACACTTTGTTTTGGCAAAACTCCATTGAGCAAACACATCATTCAGTGATGATAGGCGCCGGCTGGAGTTAATTGACAAGGAGCTGAAACTGTCAGGGTGAAGTCCTCGAGCAATTGCCCAGAGCGAAGCTTTGATCTACGTGTTCAGAGCTCATCTCTCAACAGCACATAGTCCAACTTGGAAAAACTTGTTGTGCCACATTTGTTTCCTGCAGCAAAGAGACATGCAACCACTGTCTTTCCCAAATGCTGCATTGCCTTTTAGACGAATGCCCAATTGGATCATATTAAATGTGAAGTGGAACAGCAAGTGAAACCCTGGAAAACAGTAGCTGATGGTCATTTATCATTTCTCATATAGATATTGCAACTGCCTCTGAATGAACTTGTCTGTCATCGTGGAGCAACAGAGTCGGTACTAAAGACACCACAACTATTTGGTAGAGAAACAAGCCACACCGTGATGACAAAGCAGATCGTTGTGCATGTCCCGAGACAAAATGTGCGCCGGTGATATTAGCCTTATCTTGAGTGATGCATGAGGCTATTAAACGGCTCTGAGGTTTTGCGCTAACCAACTGCTCGCATTCCCTGAGTCTGATCTGTGTACAAAAATACAAGCTGTATTATTAAATGTTGAAAAACAAAATGCAACCATATATTTGCAGAATGGAGATAGTGGCTTTGTGAATTAGACTCTTGTCAAAATAGGGTGCACAATTAAGGATTGTGTTTTTATGTTCGTTTCCATGGAGTCTAAAAGCTGGTCAGTGAAATATCTTTGCTATTGAAGGGAATATTGAACGCTATTTTTGTGGGGTTTCCTCAGTTGCATTGGCGACATTTTCCCCAACGACCAATCAGATTCACAACCAGTAAGAACGTCATTGCCAATGCAATGCAATGCAAGTTAGTGCTGTCTGCAAGTTCAACCCTACCAACACCACCCAGCATGCACCTGTGGGCTTCAGTTAGGGGGGGTTCATAAGTTTGCTCATTGCTCCCCCAGTGTCACATCTGCAGCAGGGAATGATTAAGGTCAAACTCTAGTTGCCAAACCAGAACTATCTCTTCTGTGATAATGAACATTTTAAACTTGAGTTGTTTGACAGAAACTGAGATAAAAGAGACACTTTTCTCTGCACACATAAATATAGAATACGCAGAGGCCTTATCTAAATTGCCGTGCTGTGAAGAAAATTGAGAGATTGTTGATCGGTTGGAGGAGGGGGGGGGGGGGGTGCATCTTTGATGGTTTTCTAACAGGCTGGAAGAGCTAAAGATTTGAATGAATGCTTCAGACAAGAACAAGTGTGAGTCAAAATAAGCAAGAGGCAAACATGTCTGGCATGTGGCCTGAACACCAAGCCCAGACTGAAGCGCCACAGCCCTGCCTCGTGGCTGTTGTGGTTGCGTGAACCAGGGATGCTTTCAGGTTCTGTTTTTGCCGCGTTCATCTCACTCTCCGTCGCTGTTTCCAGAGGTAGATTCCCTGAGGTGGTCCTGCACCGGCTTTCACCGCAATCAACCCTCCTGAACAGCACAGCCGAGGCAGGTTCAGGCATCAATGAGCGGAGCATGTGTGTCTGTGTTGATCTTTGTGCTTTTGACACTTACAAAAAAAACGTTTTCGATTTCAGAGTGAGGAGGTGCTGATTTCGACTGTTCAGGAATGAATTTAAAAAAATGTTGATCGGAAAACTAGATCAATTCAAAGGATTAAAAAAAAAACCATAAACAGTGTTTTATTACAGAGACAAGCTACGAGGCTAAGCTACATTCATAGGAAAAACGAGCAAAGGAACCTGTGAGTGTATCCACATGCAACCAATGTTCCAAATGAGCTTTTTGGCCTCGCTGCCCCAGGCAAGTAAATGTAAAAATTACACACCAATGTTTTACTATTAAATTAATGAGGACACTTTTTAATAGAAATTAAAACACTTCAAATGAGGGGGCGCACTGCCCTCCATGCTAGGATTGGGTTAACGTTCTGCTAACCTTCCATCTTTGAAGCATCCCCATAATGAATAAATAGAAAAGATGATTTGGATCGCTCAACCAAGAGCCCGTCACAGAGCCAGATTTTTCACTCCACCTATATTTATGAGGAAATGAAGATCGTGCGTGACTGAGCTGAGTCTCTCCCACGATTTGGAGCTTAATAGGCACTGATGCTTGCCGTTTGGCACAGACCTCTGTCAGCTTGATGTGTGTCCTGTTGTCTGTTCCATGAGGGTTGGGAAGCTTTGAACACGCTCATTATCTTGCTCTGACCTTCCACCTCCTTATAGCTCCACCCACATCTGCCCTCAGGCAAAATACCTGCCTGCAGTGCTGTGAAGAATGTCTCGGAGAGAAAAGACTCAGACAAAAAAACAAGCCAGAGGACATCAGGTAGATTTAATCTCTCTGCCTGTTTCTGGCTCTGTCGCCATCTCAACGCGCTCGGCATCTGCGAGCACCATTAGCGAATTAAAGGTATTGATTGATTACAAGGCGAGCCGGTTGTTTGGAATGTTTGCTAATGAGAAGAAGTTTGTGGCCGTTGGTCTGCACTTGTCTCGGGAAAAAGAAGACATGAATAGCAAGTGAACCAATTTAGTTTTTTTTTTTTTTTTTTGGTAGATGACTGAAGACGTGACTGCAACCATAGAAAATACGTTTTGAAAGCGATTGATGGAAAATGGAGGCACGCCGCTGTGCTTGCCTCAGGCCTGAGGTGGTCACAAGGTCATAGGTGCCTGTCCTTTCATCTCCCACCCTCCCCCGGTATCAAGTCCCCTCAGGTTAATGCCATTTTTTCAGGGGAGGCACAGTAACGTAATGTGGTTGCCATTTTTCATTTCTTCCTCCCATTGTTGGGCTATGGTTTCTGAGAAGGCCCTAATTATTCATTTAAAGCCTGAGCTCCGCCCTCTTCCCTCTAATTAGATGGTTAGTCACTCTCCCTGGGCCCCGCGCTGGGTCATTGATCTCCTCCGTTTCAATCTCGTTAGAATACATCCTGCACCACACACGCAAATGTCTAAAATGGGGAGAAAGGCAGCCATACAACTGGCATGTCATGTGCACGTGACCTACATCGCGTGCAGCGGCGGCTCTCTGGCTCCCTCTCAGCACATGTTTGATCATCCCACAAGGAGCGTCTGTAAGATACAAACACTTCTCTCATTCTGTCCAATAATAAGTCCGTTCTTTCTGACTGTAAATTGTTCCCATTTACAGGCAGCTCCCACCTCCTTACAAACAATGCAGATTAGCCAGATAAGGTCGCGGGGGGGTGCGTGAGGCCTATTCCTCTGTTTTATGTTATGTTCGCCCAGGCTGCGGTGCAGCCCATGACTAATGACAGGCTAGATTAAGTGCGGCAGCTGTATTTGCTTATGTATTGAATATACAGTACGACAAAAAACGGGTAATGAATGGGAGCTGGGACACAATTAAAGGGAGACAGAGCGAGGGGAGAAAGACAAAGAGAAAGAATGGGATGCGTGCGGAACAAAAACACGTAAACAGCGACCATGATGCATTCCTGGTCAGGCCAGGAGGTGTGTGTGTGTGTGTGTGTGTGTGTGTCTGCATCAGATCTGAATTGTTAACCTGCTGGCGGTCCATTAATGGGTTGGTAGGAGTGTTTCCAAGGTTTTCACGATACCTGTGTTCAATTACTCACATCAAGCCTTTCAGCTCTTGGAATGTGCTTTTAAAATCCTGCCTCTTGAGTTTTCACCTCCCAGCTTTAAAATCCCTTCGTAAAATATGGAAGCACTGGCGATTTTATTGTGTCTGACTGGTTACTTTGCAGCTTGATGTTAATGAAGCCATGATGCTGCTTTAAAGAATGATGAGGTTGTATTTATTCCAGCGTTTCCTCCAAATCTGACTTTGTTTCGTCATACTTCGACCACAGACACCTGGTTTGCTTCTTTCTTTTTTTTTTACACTTTATGAAAATCAAATCTCTGTGATGTCAAACTCCTTGTAGAAATATAGTCCATCAAAGAAATATGTGTCTGCGGGAAAGTTTCAAGGCTAGTGTGTGTGTGTGTGTGTGTGTGTGTTAGAACACACTTAAAGAAGATGAAGCAGAAGGTTTCTAGCTGAGCTTTAAATTATTCTCTGCATATGATGAAAGATGCACGAAATATTCTCTTTTCTTCAGGCTTTGCCTCATCAGTTCTAGAAATGGTTTGCATGTGGCTCAGCTGGTCTGACCTTGAATTCGTTTCATTTCTAGAACTTCCACCTCGTTGACAGAACTTCTCACTCATCGCATCTTCAGGTGTGACTGTCACTCCAGTTTTTCATCTGTATTTGTAATTTATCTTTTACTTCTTCAGACATCGGACAAGTGGAAGGAGATGCCTCTTGATATTTCCGGCAGCCCGCAGTGTTTGGCTTTTCAACACCGTTTGTCTGCTCGTCTCTTTGACGGCTAGCAGAAATATATCTGCAGTATTCCATAAAGTTCAAAAGGTTTTTCTAGAAACTGTGTAGAGATGTGGCCTGAGGGATGGAGAAGATAACATACAAACTCCACACAGATGGGATTCGAACCCGGTACCTTCTTACTGTGTGGCGGCTAACCACTATGCCACCGTGACACCCTGTACCTAAGCTGATGTCAAATATTCAATATGAGTATATATATCATTCAACATAGACAGATCATGCCGTTGCCTGCACAGTGAACAGAAGGGATTGAGGGTGTGTGTGTGTGTGTGTGGGCGCCCTCGCTCAGCACCTGCAAAGTGACCTTTCATCTTCCCACATCAAGATTTCTTCAGTCATCATTTTGTCATCGACACAACAAACAGGCAGTTAATTAAAGCTAAATCAACTCACAACTTATTTGGTCTCCAGCCCAAATAATGAATCTAAATTGATTGTAGCTGGAGGGAGAAAAGGGGAGTGGAAGATAAGTCTGCTGAAGTTTAACGATGTTGTGCAGCTCAGCTCGTTTGTAGATTTATTTAAATAAATAAATAGTGATTATTTAATAAGCTTTTTTTTTCTTTTTTGCATAATCAAATATGCTTGCGGTAGGATAAAGCTTTGAAGAGCAACAGAATGCAAAGTTCTCAAGTGTTAGAAATGTATCATTTGTAAAAACAAAAAAGCAAGATGATGACTTTTCCGAGGTATTTGACTTGATCAGTACAGAAAAGAATTGAGGTTTGATCGCCAGTTGTGAGTTTGGCGCTTTATCCGTGTCCTCGTGGCTTCTCTTGTGTGTGCAGCTTTTCCACTGCGATCCTCCAGCGATCATGAAGTAGAGACTTTAAAAGGTTCATCGTTTCTTTCTCTGTCCATCACTGTCTTTCATCCTATTTGAAAATACGTGCCGCTCCGTTCTCGGTGAAAGCCAGAACACAGATTCTGGTTGTTCAAATGAAATGTATTTTAAGAAGAGCGACACCCATAGTCCCATTAAAACAATCGTACATTTCATTTTGCTCTTTCCCCTCCACATGACACAGAACTCCAGAGCTGTAATTACGTTTCCTTAATAACATGTTTGCTCCCCCCCCCAGCTCATCAACCTGCTTCATGCTCCTGCCAAGTGCACTTTCCATAGCCTGCTGTACATGTTTGATGTCGGTGGCTCCCTCTGTGTTGTTCTTTCCTCTCTCCCTCTGATGTGTGTTGGATCTGCGCTCTTGTGTTGTCTGCTGCTTCAGCAGAGGTGTCTCCTTCTCCCTGCCAGACATGACCTTTGTTGTTCTGCTTGCTGCATAAAGTCTGTCTAGCACTCACGCATTGTGGCGAGGCTCTCGAGCCGCTCTTCTCCAGACTGACGGCTTGTGACGAGTCAAGCTGCAACAAGGTTTTGCTTTATTCTTCGTGTTTTTCCTTGTTTTCCTTGTGTAACTTTCCCCTCCTGCTGTGGTCTCCTGAGCGTTTCAGTAGGTCTGCTCGTGGCTTGTACTGGAGCGTTTATGCACCTTGTGTTCCTTCATTTATCCCCTCTGGCTTGTTAAAGTTTGAATTCCGCCCACAACTTTGAAGTGTGCAGAATGTGTTTGCCTGGTTTTTTTATTTTTTTTTATTGTATGTGGAGATATTTGTACTTGCCTGCAAAGCAGATGTTGCCAAAGTAGCATCACTTTAATACTCTGCTCAGTGGGTTTCATGCAACGGCTACTATAAACAAACGTGGTGCAGACGAGGAAGATGGCAGCTACTGCGTTGCACCTTCCTTGCTACCTGCCACACTAACTCTCCAGTGGCGTAGTAGCATACGATCCCACCGCCTGCTGATCTTCAGCTGGCGCTCAACGCCCCCCACACCCCACCCGCCCCGGGACGAGGAGAGAACAAAGGCAGATAAATTGGCTGTAGCCTGCAATCTTATTGTCAAAGCAAAATGAAAAAGGAGCTCCCCCTGCCTTTAATCTGACTATTGAGCCCTGCAGTAGCGTTTTCTCTTATGCTTTTCTAAACGCTTCACTGAAGTGGTACCCGCCTGTCTGCCTTGCGCTGAGGGAGGTTGCTGGTTCCCGACCAGGTGTTTGTCACTCCTCTCACTTCAGTGGAGTTAATCCAGTGCGCATTGCAGTGACTGATCAAAAAGAAACTGCTGTGCTGACCCATTTATGGCGCTCCGGCGTGGCTGTCGCTGCAAAGGGAAGATCTCGCCTGTTTTATCGGCGTCCGGAGGGAGCCGTAGGACCGTGTCTTCCAGTGTCACCCGTCATTCACAGTCTGTCTCCGCTGACTGAATGGTGAGCAGCCGTAGCAGCTCCAGCGCTCTGTCAGTCTGTTTCATTCCGTTCCTCTGCTGCTCCACTCCGGTCTGTGGCTAACATTCACCCCCCCCAGAGGCCTTTTGGTCTCCTTCTTACATGAAGTGAAGCGGCACCATCTGTTGTGCATGCAGAGGAGCTTTTGCTTCAGCCAATAATTGGCAACAACTTGAATCCCAAATTGCATTGTGTGGTCTTTATCAAGGTCACCTGAGGTCATGCTTTCTGCTTTGAGCGATTCACCTCCACATTGATACGTGCAGAAGTTGCATGCTTAACCAGGTTTTCTTTTGTTTTTTTTCCACAATACCAATTTTTTGGAGGAAAAAAACCGAACTCATAGCTTGAAACGGAATTGTGTGGTTTTCTGTTTCTGACTGACAACAATGGATGGCGGATGTTCACTGGTGGAACCCGCTGTCATCACATCAGCAAGCTGCGCTCAGCATGCACATGTTTGACAGAGGAAGACAAATAAGGAGCAGAAAGCTCCAGAGACATTTAGTTCTAGGACAGAGAATGCGTCCAAAAAGAATGGCACATGCTCATAGCATAGCTGTAGCATATCTATGCTATGGTTACATAAATGCATTGCTCTTATTTATCCAAATGTGGGAAAACAACATATCACTGAGGCATTTTCATTCATATTACACTTAAACAAAATAAGACAAATTAGGTTTTTCTACTGGTATTCAAATACCACTCTTCTGTTATTACTATACGGTAAGTTAGACGGTCATTATTTTTCTGCAATTCGTGTTCTACTTTCTCCGCAAAACAGTACAGTGGAAGTCCTATATATTTGAGGACTGAGGCTGTGTTTTTTATCACTTGTGTGACTTTATTCAATGTATGTAATGTAATGCTAATATCAGGCTGCATCGTTTAATGCTTGTTTTTAACCCTGCTATTGTCTCTCCACAGTGCCTGGAAACTTGGGGTGCTTCAAAGACAGCGGCGACCCACCCACACTGTCTGCGAGCAGCGAGACCTCCAACAAGCTCACCATCCAAAACTGCATCAGCTTCTGCAGGAAGCAGAGATACAAGGTGAGATTTTATTTGAGCCGAAAAGCCAAAAACGTATCAAATGAAACGAGATCCTGTCTTCTGCTGCCACAGTCATAATGGAAAGTTTAAACGTGCATTCTGGCTGGAGGGAAAGTGTCCACTCATTCGCCCATGTCGTGTCTAAAATGGGCACAGGCTGCCTCTCGCAGCGATTCTTATGGAAATCATCTGCCTTTACGGGCAGTTTCCTGACAGTTATAACCGCGATGCCCAGTGCGGTCTACACTCTCCTTGTTCAGCCATCGGGCTTCCTGCTTCAAACCAACCAGCGGACAAAAAAAATCATCGCAGCAATCAAGGCTGACAGCTGGAAATAAATGGTTATTAGCCCAGTGGGCATCTCCTCATCAGCGCATCTCCTCATCCCTGAGTCTGGCGTGCTATTGTCCCTGCTTCAAACAGTGCCAGGTGTTCATTTTCTGTCTCGGCAGCTCCAGTTCCGCTCCGTCTGCATCGACGGATTCTGACAGTTTCCCCCTCCCCTCTCAAATCAGCAGATGTCACAGGATGTGGCAGCAGATCGGTGTTGTCTTCCTATCCCAGGACTGTCTCTGTCCTCAAGTTGCTTATGAGGCATCATTGCTCGGAAGAACTGCTCCCTGCGTGAACGAAGAACGCGTCCAAAAAAGAAGCTTGACATAGATCTGTCGGCTGGTGCAGAAGCATTCACGTTGGCGTTGCTTCATCAGAATGATGAATGCAGCAGGCCTTGATGAATTCCTATTCCATGAGAGAAGGAAATAATGTACCTTCAGTTGTATGAATTCATTCAGGCCTTGAAAGTTGGACAATGGCATCCCTTTGACGAAAGCACAAAAGCTCGTTTGAGAACTGGTGGCTTCCAGTGGTGAGGTCAGGACGTGTGAAGCTTCTTTGCTGTTTCACATTCCTGCCTGGATGTCTTCAGGAACAGCTCACTAACAGTCTGGAGCCTAACCCTAAGCCCAACGACAGGTAGTTGTGTTCTTTGTAAGGCTTAATCTCCGCAGCTGAGAGGTGGTGGTTGTCCATCTTTGAATGACGGCATCTTTGAAGTCCGAGGATTCCCTCGCTCCAACATCCTTCCTTTTCTGTGGTCTGATGGAAGTTCCAGCCCAAGTCAGTTTTGCATTGCTGCTACATCTCAAAAAAAATCGTTTGCGTTTTCCAGCTTGCCGGAATGGAGTCAGGTTACGCCTGTTTCTGCGGCAACGACGTGGACCCGCACGACCGTGGCGAGTCTCCGAGCATGGACTGTAACCACGTTTGCTTCGGTGACCACACCCAGCCCTGCGGCGGAGACGGCTGGGTCATCATCTTTGACAGTGAGTGTTAAAGCCGGGGTCTTCCTGGGGACGGCTATGATGTCTTCACATAACGACAACACATTTCACGTTCTCTAAAGTAATACAAGTGTTAGGAGCTTTAATTCGTTTTCACCTCAAGGTTTAAGCGATACCTGATGATTGTCTTCTCTTTTCTTTTTCTCATAGAACTAATCTAATATCTAAGTTTAAAATCGGTTTCCGTCACCGTGACCCGTTGAAATGCACTTTTTAATCCAGCTCATTGTTCTGCTCATCCTTCCAGCCCGGGTCGGGGCCTGCGGCGGGAACTATTCCTCTGCATCAGGAGTGATCTACTCCCCCGACTTCCCGGACAAGTATGGCGCTGGCCGTGTTTGCTACTGGACCGTCCAGGTCCCCGGATCCTTCGCAATCCTCTTCAACTTCACCTTCTTTGACATCTCCGACCAGACAGACATGGTGGAGCTGCTGGACGGCTACACCAATCAGGTGGTGGCGCGCTTTGACTGGCGCAGCCCGCCGCGGGAGTTGGTGAACATCACAGGCGACTTTGTCGTACTCTACTTCTACTCGGACCGCACCAACCAGGCCCAGGGATTTGCTCTGCTTTACCAAGGTGGGATTTCTACTGCTGGTCGTACTGCTGGCGTAACTTGTGTCGGAGCTTATGTCAGGATCTGTCTTTAAATGTTTTACTTCTTGCTCACATCCTGTGCTGCCGAAACACTTCAAACACACGACTCATATTTACATGATCAGGTGTGTTTTGCATTTCCGGCTCTGTGGAAAGTTTGCAAAGCAGCAGCTGCGGCAGTTTTCACAACCACCGCAAGGATCTGTTCTCTTTTCATTTGCTAGTCAATGTCTCTCAGCCCTTGGTGATATTGCATATTTAAATGATGGCTTGTTTTTCTAGAAACTCGCACTCTTATCGCGCTGCATGCAGGCCGGCCTGCCTCTCCAGAGTGTTTTCCTGTGAAGAGCTCTTCAAGTTTTGTGCCACCTACATACAGAATACTTGATATGTGGTGCTTTCTGATAACCTCATTTCACCAAGGCTCACATTTAAACATCTCATTTCTCTCAGACGTTTTCTGTTAGATGCAAAAAGGCTGATATGGAGAAGTTGGCTTTTCTTTTGCATTCACTCAAATTCTTTATGGGAATTAATCCTAATGCCTCGAAAGGGATTTGAAATATTCATTTCTGGAGGCATGCGCTCACATAAGTCACAAATAATTCAGTGTAAGTGACATTCAAGCTTGCAGCTCGCTACACTTGGAAGCGTTCCATCCCTGCGCCTGCCTGAAAGCCTCCATCTGTAATTCGCTGTCATTTCTCTTGCACGGTAGCAGCACAGGAAGAACAATACATGAAGGTCAAACTCGTCTGACCTCTGGCTGGCACGGTCCTTCTTACTTACATCTTGGGTCTTCTTTTGCATAAGGCAACCGTGTTGCGAAGAAATGGAGTTTGAGATGTGACTTGAGAAAAGGTCACCTCTTAAAGTAATAGGCTTTCTACAGAAAATTGGAAATGCAGAACTGAGCGACTCGGGTGCAGAGAAAGGTGAAAGCGAAAGAGAAGGACGGGAGCGTATGTCAGTGCGAGATGCATCTGACATCTCCTCGGTTGCACGCTGAGCGGTTGAGACAATAATTGCAGGATAAGCGCTTTCACATGACGATGGAGGAGCATTTCATATGAGCTTTGGTTTGAAGCATGCAATTTTGTTTGCCAATAGGGAACCCGTGGGAAGTTCTAGGAACATTACAACTTTAGCTATTATTTGAAATGAAAAACAACAACTTGTTTCTACATTGTTTAACCGCCATTCATAGAAGAGAGGAGCAGGCCTGGAGCTGATCGTATGTAGGATTAGTTCTGAGTGTTTCCGTTAACCTACAGAACAGGATGGGTGGGTTTTCTTTTCTTCTCTTTTCTTTGTTTTGTTTTGGAGAGTAGCTTTCCACTACTCAGTGATGGTGAAGTTGATGGGTGAGCATCAAAATATAGTTTTAAAAGCTTATTGGGCTTTTGTTTTACAAAAGCACAACTTGCTTTGAACAGTTCTTTGTGATTTTGCCGTCTTCTCAACTGCCTTTAACTTCTCTCTGATGTAATGCATCTAACGTCGTACTGCTTTTAGGCTACTAAGGTTAGAAGGTGTCACACAACTTCTTGTCTTTCACAGATGCATGAAATCCATTTGAATGGCTTTAACTACGCATATTTGTGGCTGTTTTTATTTGATTCAGACTGTTTGATTATTTATTCTCAAGATATTAGCAGTATTAGTAAAAAGTTGTATCTTACAATGTTGAAGAAAGTAAAAAGGAGATACAGAAAACGCATCTGTGTGCAAATCTTCCTCAAAATGTAATTCTTCTCTTCTTTGGCACAAGAACCATCCCGACACAGATTTAATCAAAATCCACTGGCAGCCGTTCAAGACATCTTGCAGTCAATCAGACAAGAGAAATATCACAGCCGCTTGAAGTCCGTTGGTCAAAGCTTCATTTTCACAGTCGCTCTCTTTTGTCTACATCACACGCCAATGTCTCTCAAACTTTAAAGCTCATCGCTGGTGCTCACAGTAAGAGCGACTGAAGTGTGTCTGCTGCATATCATCCTGTTAGAATCCTCTCTGAGCCTTGCCTCTTGGATTCTGCTGCAGGGCTGACATGAACTGTCCTCTTGCATTAGTCGATTGCCCCTTATATCAAATAGTAATTATATAATTTGTAAAATGAAGTACTAAAGGGTCAGGTACTCAAAATGCTAAATAGACATGGATAAAAAAAAAACATATCAGGATCAGCTGGTGAGCAGGTGACTGTGTAATAATCCTTTCACACCTTTTATAAAATGGTATATTAATATCTACATGACGTAATAGGGAGAAATCAAATTAGAGTCCATTACGCAAAGACGAGGTCATTTTTGATCACACATTTCTGTTTATAAGAGGAGATCGGCTTTAACCTGCATCTTTCCCCGAGGATGGCATAAACCCTCTCTGGCGTTTGTCCTTTTATTTTTAAAGCAAACCGTTCCCATCTGGTTCTGCAAGGCGGTTAAAACAAACCGATTTTAATGCAAACACTCTGAGTCGCGTCCCGGGGTTGGAGAAATGCTGCCAGCGCCACATGTATACAGCACGCCAGAGTCGATCGGTTGCTTGAGAAATACTGTTAGTATAAAATATTCACCGCGTACTTTCAACAGCATCATCAACATGATGTGTTCTGTCGCCATGTGCTTTCCGCCGCAGCGCAGCGAACCCACAGGGCTGTTGAGTGATATGCGTACTCGACTTGTCAACATGGCGGGCCTTTCCCCGAAACAGGACTCGCCACCGTCTCCCTTAACAATGGGCAGCAGTGGGTTTGTGTGTGACACGGCTTGCTTGTAGTGGTTAATGCACACAAGCTCTTCAGATCTCCTCGGCATAGTCTGTCTGTTGGCTTGTTGTTTAGCGCTTTGTTTCTGACCTCAGCTATTTTTCAGTGAAATCGTAACACTGAAAGTCTCCAGATGAGTTCATTCCCTTTCTCAGGAGACCGAGAACAGAGCTTAGAGTTTCATTTTGTTCTATTCCCCCCCGCAGCACTGAGAAGCGAAGACACCACAGTAATTGAGGCTGAAGGAGATGACGAGGATGAAGAGGAGGATGTCTCCAGCACGGCGGGGCCGCAGCTGGTCGGCGGGGTCACCGAGCGATCGAACAGCACCTCCAACGGTCGCTCCTCGCAGATCCTCTACGTGATCACGTCCAGCCCCGGTAAACTGGATCACAACATGCCAGGTCAGTGGGCTGGACGCGGCGAGACCACCGGACACAGTGCTAGTATGTTGACACCCATGATGCAATGCACCCTCTGCAAATGTCTTTACCTCTGCCGGGCCGCTCTGGGAGCTCCCGTTTCACATGACCTGGTTTTAAGTATTAAGAGCATCTTATTTCTGGAAGCCTTGTCCCAGAGTGACTCGTTATGATTGTACTTAATCATAATGCTACGTGACGTTTATTTTCTCTTGTCAGTGAGTCACATGTGAAATTACTTTAGGTTTCCCTGCTGAACACAATCAAAGCTCTCGTCAAGGCTCCACAGGGAGGGGGAGGCGGGGGGGTGTTTTCTGCGTAATTTCACTTCCCTGAAATATTTCTGATCTTTCTTTCCAACCTTTAAGCTCTGTTTCTCATTGAACCAGAGCAAAACAGATGTGCAACAACGATGCATCAATGTTTCTCAGCACTGGGGTGGCTGTGCACCGCTAACAGGTGCACCAGCTGTGTTGGAATAATTAACTTCCTGCTAGTTCTTTGAATCTGCTCCAGTTCATTTTCCTTGCTGTGATTTAATGCCTGATGTCTTGTTGCTCCCTTTCCATAGTGTGGACCATTTATGCTCTGGCTGCTCTCCTCATATTGACGGTCATAGCTATGGTGGCAAAGCTGCTGCTGCACATCACTGTCAAGTAAGTAAGAGGATGTTGGAGGTGTGTACGATCAGCTGAGCATCAAATACCAAAGATCCCTCCCTCCATCCATCCCTCCATCCTGCCCTCCCTCCCTCCATCTTCTTGTAGATGAGATGACCTGAGTAGTCTTGTCTACAGCTGCTTTACTGCCTTGCGGGTCACGGGTCCTATCCCAGTTGGCCACGGGCGAGAGGCGGGGTACACCCCGGATGAGACGCCAGCTCATCGCAGGGCATTTGCAGTATTATTAATAAAAAAAAAAATGCCAGGTTTTAGGTGTTTGCTGATTTCCTTTTTTTTTCACCAAAATATTAAATGTACATTTTACAAGTCATATTTACTGTAAAGTCATGTTTTATATTACAGCCTGGTTAACCCCTTTTCACTCTTCCTCCTCTCTCCTGCTCTTGTTTTGTCTCTCCCCACCTCCTCCCCATCTTTACGGTCTCCTCTCCTTCTTACTTTGCCTCTTAGGTCCCCGAACATCCCCACAGTCAGCGGGTCGGACAGCTGCAGCCAGAGCACGGCTTCCTCTGAGCCCTGGATCATCATTTACCGACCCTCCACCATATCGCTCTTCAAGAAGAAGTTGAAGAACCACCACGGTGACCTCAGCCCCCTGGTGGGCAACTAGCGCTTCTGCTGTGCTTTGCTCTGAACCAAACGCTACTGCCCACCCACAACTACTCTCTACAAGGGCCCTCAGACAATGAAACTCTATGAGGTGCTACGCTAACGAGCCAATGACTGAGTGGCTAATGACAACTGGCTGAGTGATTGTTACTAAGTGGCTGGGCCCTCCCATCCTGCTCAGGACCAGGGAGGAGGGGGACAGGCAGGGCTGTTGGTGACCTCACTGTGAGACAGGAGAATGGAAGATTAGATGGAG
This sequence comes from Brachionichthys hirsutus, assembly GCF_040956055.1. Classification (NCBI taxonomy): domain Eukaryota; kingdom Metazoa; phylum Chordata; class Actinopteri; order Lophiiformes; family Brachionichthyidae; genus Brachionichthys; species Brachionichthys hirsutus. Next base: position 10,017,410 of record NC_090900.1, on the reverse strand, counting down.
GAAGATCTGCAGCTCTGACAAAGTTTCAAAGAACTTTGAACAACCAGCAAAGATGATCTGGTTCAGCTTGGCTCCATTTCCACCATAGTCCCTAACAATACCTCAAAAAAAAAAAAGACCTTCCAGACTGCAAGGCACATCACAGCCGGGTGCAGGGTAACAGATAGCTTCACTCTAGGTGTTCAGTTTATGAAACAGGATTTACCTCTTCAAGGTGATTCACACTGGCGGCCTGTTCTTCATCGGTATCAAGGGGAGGGTGAAGAGAAGGGGAAACATGCTGAATCACTCCATAAAGCTCACTTTACTGCCTCATATGGACAATGAACACTCACAGCCAAAAATCTTAATCTTCCCATCCAAAGAGTTGTGCATTTTGATTCCATATGGAACGTTCCTTCTGTCTGAGAAGAGGGGAACAGCACATAAGTGTTGATTCAGAGCTCTGAGGGCTGGATGAGGACGTTTGCAGACGGACAGGGAAGATCCAAGAGCTTTTTCTGCTCAGTTGGGGGTTGGAGACTTTCTGGTTTGATGGCGGTCAAGTGCCTTAAGGAGCTCTCCTTCACTTGTGTCAGATTCCCCACATCGGTTTCCTCGCGAGAGTCGACACTTCTTTAGAATCAGTCCAGATTTCAATCTAAAAGATTTACAGCAGATGAAAGCTAAAACTACATTTTCACATCTTGTGCATCGAAAAAATATTACATTATTGTCTTTTTTTTAAAACTAGTATATTCAAGTGAACACCTCTGCAGGCTGGACGTTTCTAGTACATGACAGACATTAGAGGAGTTTAAAAAAAACATGAAATAAAACTTCATGTTGAAATGGACGAAGCTTTAAAAGGAATCTTTGTTTTTAATCTGTGTGCTCTTATGTGTAGTCTTGGATACTTACTGAACATATTGTTCACACTAATTGGTCTATGGGGGGAATCGATGTTCATGTATATTATGTAATTCAGTGTGGGTATGATGATATTTATGTCTGAGCTTTTCATTTGTGACTCAGCAAAGTGTTTTTATCCTTACTTTTTATTTCAGTTTAAAGGTGGAATTAGATATTTCTCTCTTTTCGACAGCACTCAGGTGCTTAAATTCCACAAGATATGGCCAGAGTGGTTGAGCATAAAAAATTACCTGGACAAAAATGTAATCAAAGTGCTGGATGCAGGACCTGGCAGCAGGTTTTCAGCCGTGACAGATTGCTGTTCTTTTCCATGACATTTAAACTTCTTGTGAAAGGTAAAAAGAAAAATCCCCTGGCTGCACATTGGCAGCGTAATCGGTCTCTCCCGTCACCGGACCACCTGATCACAGTCACCTCTGCAGATGATCAACTTGAAAATATTTTAGTCACCGACAGGATAAAAAAAAGAAAACTTCAGTGCACTTAAATGTACGTCCCCTCACAGGGCAGAACAGGACTTACCCACTTTACTTACCCACTTTTGCGTTAAGCGCAAGTGAAAAAAGATGAACTATATGTGCTTTGTGCATCAACTTGAGCACTTGGGATGAAATGCACGATGCGGCCGCACGGTGACATTCAAGTCAAAAAAGATATATATAGGTATTGCTTTTCAAGAGTACGACCATGAAGAACGTTTGTTTCCCCATCAGACATAAAAAGAAAAATGTGACTGTGCTGTATTCCTGACTGTCTGCTCAACGTGACGCATATTAATTATTGCAACACGAGGGTGCATGCCCCTGGGCCGGACGAGGCTCACAGCAGATCCGTCATATGGGGGGGTCGAAAAGAGGCCCCTTCTAAGGGCCATGAGAAATTAATGTGTTCCGATTGAATGCAAGCTGACGTAATCTGACAGTTTAAAACTAACAAGGGTGCTTTTTTTTGTTTGTATAGCCTGGTGAATTATGCAAACGTTTCATTTTCTGTCTTGTCCTCTATTCAATTGGAAAATTCCATGCTCTCATCCGAGTGGTGGAAACGGCCGTTTCATGAGCTGTAGTTAGCGTGGTGGCCCCGTCGTGTTCAATGACATGAAAACAACACTAAAGCCCCGTGGGAAATAATCTTCAGGGGCTGAAACACATTTTCATGGAATTGTAAATAGCAAAAATAGTGAGATGTTTAATTTATACAGTAAATTATTGTCATTTTGTGTGTGAATGGGATATAATCTATCTTTTGTATAAGTGAAGTAACTTTGTAGTTTTATTTAATGTCTCCTGGTCAAAATAAACACTGTATGCATGTTTCTTAAACTTGTGTTGTGCTTGTTCGTTTTGGTGTGTTTTCTTAATAAAGCATATATATTCTAATCACACTCACAATATTAGGAAGCCAAGTGGCTGACAAGAAAATGGGATGCAAAACCTGGATCAAGCTAATCCCAATCACTATTCCCCTTGAAACCATTCCATTTGGAAAAATAGATTGAGACCACAGTGCATGGTGGGACATCTGCTCCCGCCTTCCCCTTTTCCTTCTGTCGAGCTACACACTTATCAGATATGTGTAATGATTCCCAGACTGTTTGGAGATGCACACACACGCAGGGAGGATTTGGAGTGCCATGTGTAACCTATCGGTTCCCCTCCGGGATCAGGTCAAGCATGCAACCTGCACATTTTAGAGGGAAGCAGCAGGAGCTCAGCGGGAAAACCATGCAAACAAACAAGGATGGAAATGTGCAACTGGCTGGAATACTTGGGAAGTATGCAATGATGATTTCTTAATTCATGAAAGGTGTTTCTGTAATACGTTTCACCCAGCACTTGATCCAAAATTGTGGAAGAGAATCGCAGCAGCGTGCTCACTGCTCAGAATTCGTTGGCAGTACAACTGCAGCCGAGGCCAAATATTCCTGTACTCTGTTTGTAAGCGCTTCCAAGTTGCTGTTGCACAAACGTCTATGAGCCATGAGAGTCTGTGACCCCAAGCCCTCCTCATGGAACCCTCTATTCAGAAGACAGATGCGCCACAAATGAAAGCATATTTGCCACAATAATGAGGCCTCACAACTATCAGGAGAACAAAGCTTTCCTGATAAATGTGACTGCAACAAAACCTGGAATAGGCCTTTGATGTTTACGATCACATTTAACAACATTATTAACCTTTCAGAACTTGTTTAACGCGGAGATCATTCAAATGCAATGAATTTAGGCACCCTAACCCTAACCCCCGACCGTTGTTTGTGGGCTTTAATCTCCAACACTACTCTTTACAGCCCGTAGCCTCGTTGGCGCAGTAGGCAGCGCGTCAGTCTCATAATCTGAAGGTCGTGAGTTCGAGCCTCACACGGGGCAGACTTTTGTGTTATGTTATGCCGCACAGTGGCGCAATGGTTAGCGATGTCCTCCCCTTGTCTTGGTCTGTTGTCTCCGGTTTCCTCCAACACTTAAAATGATCCGTCTTGTGTGGCGACGCGTCCGCGGTGTGGCCCGCCTCTCGCCCGTAGCAGGCGACATCCCCCACCTTCGTAATGAACCATAGAAAATATACATTAGAACCGGAGTCCATCAAACAGCTCAGTTCTTTATGTGGCACTAAAGAGAACAGGGATATTAAATCTGATCAATAACATAAAACATTTCAATCTCACAGAATAAACAGTGATTACATCACTATTGTTTTCTTTCACACAATACAATAAACAATAAGCACCAAGTTGCCACTGATCCTCTTTCTCCCTCTACTGGTGATTTAATGTTTGAACGTTAACTAAACATTCTAGTGAATGTTCAAACAATTCACTAGAAAAATTCCTTGCTGACCAAAAACAACCAGAAAAAATATTTAAAAGAATGATTGTAAAAAACAAACCTGTTGATTCTAAATGCTGTATCTCAGATTCTTGTATTTCCCGCTGCGGTTTTGTGGCTCTGTCATTCATACAGTCACAGAGAGCTATCAGATCTTTCTATACAGCCTCCCCACTGACCCCAAAATGTTTTTCCCACAATAACAATTGTGCAGCTGTAACATTAATCCTTACCAGACTTGCAGCCTTATCAACACTCCTCTGGGTCACTGTGAAAAAGCCTTGGCCCGCAGACCCCCTCCAGTCAATCTTCCCATAGCCAAGGAAAAGAGAGCAAAGTAAGTTGATCCCTCTGAACCCGATTTGACCAGTAATTGAGGCAACAATGGGACAATGGATTGCAGTGTCTGGTTACTATCACGACGAGAAAGTGAGAAGAATAGAAGACAATGCCTGCCACTTTCTGCACTCGGGGTACTGAAGTCAAGTACGATAGGATAGAGGCACGATAAAAAATAAAAAAAAACGTGTGTGCAAAAGGTTTGGTTGTGTAATAGTTGACTCTCATGTAATCAAGTCACTCGTGCAATTCAGTAGCTTTGAGAACATGCATTGATCCGTTTCCTTCTGTTACTGAGCTTCATGCTACGGAAAGCCTTCACAGAACACTTGTGTCTGCGTGGGTTCTCTCCGGGTTCTCTGGCTTCCTCCCACCACCAAAAACATGCAAATTAGGTGAATTGGCTTCACTAAACTAAGTTTACTGAAGGAATGCTGTGTTAGACTGCATTAGTTCTAGCTCATGTTGGGTTCACTAAATAGGCAGCTCTGTTCAGGCACAGGCTCCATGTCCAGTGGTGGAATGTGTTTACTAGATTATGTACAATTCCTAATAATAAATATGAGGTACTTCATATTTTAATACTATGCTAGAAGAAAATTCATCCTCTACTGAAACCACACGTTTCCTTCACTTCATGTCCAGTGAAATTCTTGCACAGCATATCCATATAGAAGAAGTAGACATTTGTCTTCAGTACTTTAAGACCTTTATTTATTTTATGCTCTTAGTGCAGGACAATTTTTACAAAGTGCATTAATTAAAGGATCTGAATATTTATTTCAGCACCAATGAGCTTCAAACCGTGTTAACACTTTTAAAAGTCCTCTAGAACAAACTAAATAAAAGTAAAAGTAAAAGTTGTAAAAGTGTTCATTCAACCGTTCAAAACATTTCAAGCTTTTTTCTAATCGAGTAAGTGACATTCAGGAAGCTGTTTCTGGCACATTTTATTGTATTTTAATTTATTTTTTTAGGATAGAACCTACAGAATTCAATAAAGTTATTAAAAAAAACTATCCCGTCGCTTGTGAATGACGTCACGCTGTCGCCGTCGTTCATCATGGCCGCTTCCATGAGAGTTCTGCTCCGAAGGGTGTTTCGTCTTTCACGCAGAAGTGTTGAGGCTGCAGCGGCTGGAGGGTCGGTTCCGTCGGTTCCGTCGGTTCCGTCCGGTCGCTGTTGGGTTCCACCAGCTTGTCGGTGCTTCAGCGATGCAGCAGAAGACAGAAACACGCACTTTGGCTTCGAGACGGTGCCAGAGACGGAGAAGGCGCAGAGAGGTGAGCTAAAGAGAGCAGAGGGGGGAACCCTGAAGGTCCTGCTCTGTGAAACCTCTGGAGGTTATTCCCCTTAGAAATACTCCAAGGGGAACGTTTGCTGTTTTAGCTTCATGACGGATGTAAAATACGTTTCTGGTGTTATGTTGGTTTTATTAGATGATTTTAACCTTTTAATAAAATTAAATGAATTCATTGATAATAGGCTGCAGTTAATTGTAAATCCGATCTAAAACAGCGAAGGTTCTGTCGTAGGAAAAACCATTCTGTTTTTCTGCAGTATATTTTTCCACTGGAAAATAATTCCGTTTATTTGACCACAAGCGTGTTATTTTATTCAGGAACAGATGCATAGTTAATCATAACACATTTCAAAACTGATATATATATATATATCTGTATTTAAAAAATATTATAACATGTGCTTAATATATACCATAGAATATGAACATGCTTCAAAAATAAACTTTGTTTGTACATTAATCATAGCAAAATAATCAAGCAGCAGATCCATTGTACGGCTTTTTTAAAAATAAAAAGTGATTTCCTGTTCTAAAGAATATAACATGACCGCTGCCAACGGGACGCATCTCCTCATCTCATCGCTCTTTCAGTCTACAAGGTGTTTGAGAATGTGGCGCAGAAGTACGATGTTATGAACGACGCCATGAGTCTGGGGATTCATCGCCTGTGGAAGGACATGCTGCTGCACGCCATGCGCCCGCAGCCTGGCGTGCAGCTCCTGGATGTGGCCGGCGGAACAGGTGAATGGTTTGTATCCTCGTCCATAAAACCAATGAAGCTCCAGCTGACACTTCTGTCGCGTTTATTCTGACCCCCTCCTGCAGGTGACATCGCCTTCCGTTTCCTGGAATATGTTTGTTCTCAGCAGAAGCGGCGGGCGGCACGATCCGTGCGGACGCCGTCATGGCGGGATAATCCCACCGCCACAGAGGAAGAGGAGGAGGAGGAGGAGTCTCGGGAAGCCAGGGCTGTGGTCTGCGACATTAACAAGGAAATGCTGAAAGTGGGCAAACGGAAAGCTGCCGGCGCCGGCGTCAGCTCTGGTGCGTTTGACTGAAGGCTGCGTTTTTGTTCTGGTGATGAACACTTTCACTTTGCTTTCCGTTTGCGTGTCGGTCAGGCCTGTCGTGGGTCGTCGGCGACGCCCAGGAGCTGCCCTTCGATGATGACCAGTTTGACGTTTACACCATCGCCTTTGGCATTCGAAACGTCACCCACATCGATCGGGTGAGTGACCGTCGGCACTGCACGCCATCATTTCAGCTTATCAGTGGACGTGGGTTTGGAGGTAGGCTCGGATAAAACGTTTTTTTTTTATGCTTTGGAAGAGGCGTATGATCTCCTGACGGGTATCGTGTGGTTCTTCTTTGCCTTCCACTGTATCTGAAAACATTCACTGTGTTGCTTTACGACGTTATAATGTAAATAATTGGTCCTTCATGACGGTGTGTTTTTGGGTCAGGTGCTGCAGGAGGCTCTGCGGGTCCTGAAGCCTGGTGGCAGGTTCATGTGCTTAGAGTTCAGCAGAGTGACAAACCCTGTGTTGGCAAGGTGAGGGCGGAGTCTTGTAATCAGCTGACATGCAGTACATTTATGACAGTAAAACTAATGGGGTTTGAAGGATTTTGCTTCAAACTGTATTTGTCTCTGTATTGACTTTTGCATTCTGCCCCAATTGTCCCATCTGAGAAACTCAGAGCCGCTTGTTGTTGGTGTGTTTTGGATGAAAAGCGCCCTCTTGTGGCTGTGATTGGCATTCTCCAAGTGAATACAAAGAATGAAAATCTGCAGACTGTTGCTGCTACATAGCTCATGAATTAACCCCTTCTGCTGTGGATGTTTTATTAGTCAGGTGTCAAAGGTGGTTGTATTTAATTCAATGCTCATGATGGAAATGTGTAGTTATTCAGTAAACCCACTTTTGCTCTGCAATAACTTGTTAGAAAACGTGTCTCCCTTGGTGACTTGTTTCCTGTTCCTTTTCTTCAGGCTTTATGACACTTACAGTTTCCAGGTGATCCCAGTTTTAGGGGAGGTGATTGCAGGAGACTGGAAGTCATACCAGTATCTGGTTGAAAGCATCCGCCAATTCCCCGACCAGGTGGGAAAATCTGGATTTTTTAAAAACCACATCAGACCTGTTCAGTTCAATTATTTTCAGCATTCCCCTTTTCATCAGTCAATGAAATTATATTTTTTTGTGTGCCATTTTTAATAAGATCTACATGTATTTCAGAGATGTTTTATTACTAATTTTGAATGTTTTTGAAACTCAATGTTTAGCATGATGAATGCCATACAAAACATAAATTAAATGCCAGTGTATATACAAGGTGAAATATTATGTGCGATTCATTTCTAGAAAAATGCTGAAATTAGAACGAGTAGAATTTTCTCAAATTCATGATCAGTCATGTAATTCTGCAGATCGACGTTGTTTCAGCTCTATTTACTACTATGCTTTAAAACTAAATGTACGTTTATTTATGCTTCAGTTTTTGGCTGTTTAAGCAACGTAATCAGATTTTGGTGATTTCCTTTTCTCTTTTTTGTGCAGGAGGAGTTTAAAGAGATGATTGAGGATGCAGGTTTTTTCTGTGTGAAGTACATCAACTTCACTGGAGGAATTGCAGCTCTTCACTCTGGATTTAAGCTGTGACAAGCTGGATAAAAAGGCCAAAAAGACTTGTTTTCTCCGTCTGTTTTCTGTCGTTCATTTCAGGCCGTGAAGCTCACAGCTCCTCGTTTTAAATATCACTGCACAGACAGAAAGCGCGGTCATTTTGTTCATACAGATTACTGAAATGTGTACTTTGTACTCGGGTGTGGAGTGCCACTCTGTAAACCAAAACTATGCAAGACATCTGGTGATTATTTGAATGCATGGTATACAGTATTTCAACAGATTTGTCAACAGCTGAAATTGGTGTCTGACTGAATTATTATAAAATTCAAAGTCACTAATTTCACAACATTTCTGCTGCCATGAATGAAGAAAACCAGCAAAGGAGGACACCACAACTTATTTGAATAAAACTGTATATTTTACAGATCTTTGTACACTTTCATTACAAAACTGTATGGTACTAACATTTTAAAATCATTTTTTTGGTCAGAAGTTTTAATCGTCTTGTGTGCAATTACCATATATATACAAAGTCTCGTTAGTGATTTTTCTCAAAACACAAAGCAACCAAATAACAAGCGCTTACACTCTGAACATAAGACATGGCTTAAAGATAAATATATTAGTAAATAAATATTCAGAGAACATATTTCCATTCATGAAATGTGTTTGCTATACAGGAAAAGAAATGTACACAGATTGATTTCTAGCCTTTTCTTTTTAAACATTTGTAATGGTAATGACAGAAAATAATTATATTCTTAAAAAATTAAAAATATTAATTTTTGTACACTTTAATCTTAAGTGCTAGAAACAATAACAAAACAAATTTAAATAGTGACTCAAGTACCCCAAAATGTTATATCTGCAGTCGGTACATTTCTCTGTGAAAGCCAAGATTAGCTCCTCACTTGATTACAGCACTGGGTTAACTCTATAGGTTATTTTAGAAAGTCTTCCTCAGTGTAGAGAATGTATGTATTTCATAGAAACAGTATAAAAACAGTCTGCAGGACAAACAAGGCATGAATGACAAGCATTGATATCGTAATTATGTATTATGCATGGCATGATATTCGAACGGATACACTGGTATGTATAACTGCATCATCATTAAATAAAAAAAGTCACAGTACATTAAGGAACTCTTATCTTTACCAGCTACTTTCCTTTGGCCTTTTCATACATACTAGAACCTTTATAGATATTTTTTTATTTAGAGCATGCCTCATTGAGGCTTCGGTAAGTGGCAGCAAAAATATACTTTTAAGGGCTTCCGAACCAAAGGTTGAGTGCTACACTCTACTTTTGAAGAAACCTACTGACCCCGAGACGACGCCTCATTAGTCTGGAGTTTGACTAGAAGAGGTTCAGTGTCTTTAGATATTGCTACAAATAGTTCACCAGCGTAAAGCTTTTACGTCACGCTGGCACATCTCATACAGGTAGGCCACTTCTGGACAGAAATATCACGTATAAAACTAATTCTGTATTAATTTGAACAGAGACCAGTGTCAGCCTTGCATTCACATTTCTATGCATTTTTTTAAAACATGTATTATATAGTTTCTCTTTCTCAGAGAAATGTAGTGGCACAGACACTTAGACCAACTTCCCTGCTCTTAAAATAAATCTTTCTGTTTTGGTATAGCTACGTCTCAACAACCTGTTTGTGTTGGTGGTTGAAGCTTTACAGGCAGTCAGTGTTCAAGTGCGCACACTGCACTGCATATATATATATATATATATATATATATATATACATATACACATACTTATATATGTAAATATATATATATAATTATACATATATATACATATTTGTGTATGTGTATTTATGTTTACATACATATACACAAATATATATATATTTATATGTATATACATATACTTCTGATTTAAGAGTACTTTTTAATAGCGTAAAATCTCAGATTCTTATACCTTTTACAAAAAAAAAAAAGCTCAGAATGTCAAAAGGCCCAGATTAATTTGCTTTAAAGCAGAACGTCTGTAAGGAGAGGCCAGGACCAACATATCTCTACTTTCAGTGAACAACCTCCAACCATATTTGTAGTTCCTTTGTCTCAGTGCTATGATAACAGATTGGCGCTGAGAATTTGTGGCCACAGGAATGAGCTGTGTGTCTGTATTTGGAGGCCGTTTCAGTAGAAAGCCACACAATCTAAGATGATAACATTCAGTACTCAGAGAGCACGGTTAGACAAAAGGCAGCTGAGGGTTTCAATAAGTGACTTATACGGTACCAAACACAGAGCTTTAGTGAGACCCCGTTTCCGGGCTCACGTTCATAAACCCAAACCCCCCTCATGTTTCGAGCGGCTGCTCCCCAATGCAGTGAGGCTTGCAGAGCGCTGAGGGCTGAACAAGGCCCTGGCCTCTTCTTCCTGAGGGTATGGCTGGCCTCTAAATTGTCCTGAGGTGAAGTACCCCTCCCCGGGCTTACGCCGCTCCCCTGTCCGCACCTCTGCCTCCACAGTGACACTAATGGGCAATAAACTACTTTGGGTCTCTGCCCCTGTGCCCGACTCACAATCAGTGTCCTCTGGAATTATGGGTATCCTCTGGTTGAGTTCGCAGCAGGCCTGTCCTGAGCAGGCTTCAGAGTCTGCATACTGCACATTAACAGCGTAGTCCTCGGTGTAATGTCCCGCGGGGGCTCTGTGGACCTTCATCTCTTTGTAGAAGCAGCAAGGCAGCCCTTCGAAGCTTACCTGGTCTGAGGAAGGGCACACGTGCTCAGGAGCAAAGTAGCTCTGGGAGGTTGAGCTCTGAAAGTCCAACTCCCTGTGAAAGTGTCCTGCGGCCAGCGGGCCAGCTTGGGCCGTGTCCTGACCTCTGCACTCCATAGTCGGAGGAAGTACTTCAAAGCAGCAGCTACAGGCTTCAGCCCTAAGCTCCCCTGAATCCTCCTGTGCCCCTTTCCCCCTGTCTACTCCGGTAGTCTCTGCAGCCCCGGCTGAGGTAGTGCTATTGTTGCCGTTCTCCCTGGGTTCCAGTGATGAGCGACCGCTGTAGTTGGGTTCCAAGCTGCAGTTAGACAGGTGGTCCCCTGAGCTATGCCCCGAAGCTCCCGGAGGGAGCTGGAGACAGTCGCGTCCCGACGGAGCAGGCGATGACGAGTCCTCTGCAGGAACTGAGGAGCAAGCCGCAGCTGCTGCCTCCCCCGTGGAGCCCCTGCACGGACTCTTGCTTCGATATACGTAAGGATCGTAGTCGCTGCTCAGCGAGCTGCGGAAGGTAGAGCAGCTGCCATACACACCCTGGTTGCTGACCTCAGTGCAGTCCAACATGGAGTCGCTGGAGGAGCAGTGGCACGGCCCCGAGCTGCTGCTGCTGCTGTCGCTGCCGGGGCAGTCAGCGAGGTACCCACTGCACACCGAGCGGTGGCCGTGATAGCAGCTCATGCCTGAAGTGCTGCCAGCATCGCCGATCCTCGAAGATGACGCCGGCGCCATGTGCACCACGGTGGGGTATAACAGCCCCTGCTGAAAGGCCCTGCTGTGGTGGCCCTTGAGGGCCCCTCCTCCACCAAGCTGCCCAGCCATCGCGTGCCCCTGACCACCCTCAGGCTGTTGAGGGAAAGTCAAGCCCTGAAAATAGTAGTGCTGGTACATCGTCTCGTACTGGGAGAAGCAGGCTGCTCGGGAGAAGCTGCGACCATGGAACTTGGGTCGTTTAAAAGCAGCATGATGCGGCTGTGCTGGGTAGCCCGGGGGTCCCCGATGCTCTAATCCACATTGGTGGGGGTTGAGCGAGTGGTCCAGGTGGACGGTGGGATGGTAGCTTCGGAGAAACGCAGATGTTGATTGGGGCGTGTACAGACCTTGAGGATCTGGGTGCTGGTCCACCGTCAGCACCGTGATGGGGTTGCCGTTTGGGTCCATGCTGGTTCTGGTTGGGTACGCCGTCACCTGACCAGCCCGATGCACTCTGCCAGGATAATGGACTGGAAGAAGCACACGCTGTCGGCCGTGCACCGGGTTGCCAGGATCCATGCATGCCGGTCCCGGAGTTCCCTTTTTTTGCTCTATGAAAAGAAATCCTGTTCAGTCCAGAAGCGCTCTCTTACAAAGTTCTGACCAGGTCTAGGTCTTTTTCCCCCTCCTTCAATTAAATAACTTTACGTTGCTGACAGAGTATTTTCAATCGAGTTCAAAACTAAGGAGTCAGATTGTGATGCACCAACTCACCGATGATGTTGTGTCGACAGTGGGGACATGTGTGATGCTGGAGCAGCCAGGGGTCGACACACTTCTTGTGAAATCTGTGAGCACAAGGGATAACGCGCAGTTCCTGTATGGAAGAAGCAAGATTCGTTTGTGAGACACGTCGATTCATTGTCCCTTCTGTGACCTTCTGAGTCACAGACACCGAGGCAGCAAAGCCACCGCGCTACCATAGTATGATGCACTTTTGCGTGACTTTCAGTTTTGTGTTGTATGTTGTTGTAATCTTGGAGAATTAGTGGAATGGGTCAAATTAAGCATAGACAAAATGCCATTTGAAATTTAAACAAACTTGCAACGTTCACAAGTAAATTCTGAATGTAAACAAACCCCACCAGGGTTTTAACAAACATGCAGGTTTAACATGCGAATGGCCAGAGGATGGCAGCAGAGCCGCACATCGCTCGAGAATCTCATCCCAGTTTTGGCCCATCGTTCTGCAAACCAATCTGTTAACAAGATGCCACGGCACGATACAAATGCAGCTTTTGATGCACAATGTCACCCGTTTGCGGCACAAAATAAACAAGAGGCTTACACTTGAGGATTGATATGAAAGGAGGGCATCGCTTTGAAGTCTGATTTGTATTCAGAATTCGGCATGGAGGAATTTGAAGACACAAAGCTGGAGAGTGAATGTGAATTCTAATATTATATTGGAGTGGCAGCTCTTTTACGGACACACATTCTTGATGCTGTGGCTTAACGTGACTCTTCTCTCTGGGCTCTCTTCCACCCGAGGTTTTGTTGTGTGGCTCAAACACTGCTTTGATGCCATTTTTCTTTTTATCGCCACTTCCTCTGTTCAATCCTGGCGCCATGCTTTGTTGTGTTCCCCCCCCTTACCAAAGAGACACATAACCACGCAAAAAAACCCACTCAGATACACCAACTATGTCCCTGTGGGCACTGAGCTTTGTCCCTCCTGCATCCTTGTTGTGTATGTGCAATGCCGTTAACAGTAAACCCTTTAAATCCAGATTAGGATACATATTTTGATGATGACTGGGAAAACAAGGAGCCTAATATGAAACTCAGTGCACCATTATCTCTCCAGGTGCTCTTACAGACTGCACTAAAGATCCAGAAAGCACCTGAAAGAACTTAAGATCATAGAACTGCAGTCCCTGAACACACCATTCTATCGTGCATATAAATGCATGGTGTTTGATGCCTTTAAAAGAAACGCCAGTAAGCAGATGATTGCCTTCAACCTGCCTGAGTACAGAGATACAGCTCCTGTGTGATCCACTATTGACACTATTGACAAAGCGGCTTGAATCGGAATCTTCTCTCACCTCCCCATCGATGTACTTCTCTAGACAGATGGCGCAATCAGAGGTGGAGCTGCTGCTCAGTGAATCAGAGGCGCCGCAGCTATTCTCCCGCTGGCCTTTTCCTTTGGCCTTGAATTTTGTAGTGTCCATCTTTTCCAAGGCCTGGATGGCCATTCTGTTCATGGAGCTCTGTGGCGGAGACGGAAGGTGGGCACAGGGTCAGCAGGGATGTCTACTTATTCGACGAGACACATTTAACTTTCTAATGTTTGTGGGATCGGAGATGAAATATTTAAAGACACGTTTTCAGCAAACATCCCTTTAAAACGTCTAGAGTCTAGACTGTTTCATTCGTGCACAGATTTATAAATAAAATAAAAAAAGTCGGAATACTTGATGAAGTGTATTTTTGTCAGGACAAGCACTTGAGTAAACTTTCACTCCCGCAAAAATATTCAAAATATTTGATATTCTTTGTAATGAAACTGAACTGAGAATGTTAACACCGTATAAACACCCTTTAATCCACAAATGTTTTTTTTTAATTACATTTTGGGGAGGAATACTTGTTACATTTGATAGACTCATCCCTGCTGTATGAGCCGATCTAGTACTTTGCTGCTGTACCACATAATACTGTCCACCAGTACTGCCGTGATGCCTGATATAAGCCTCCATCCAGAGGTCTTTGTCAACATGAGCAGTCAATTGAGTTTAGCCCTACTGATGCCTTACGGTCTAAGACTCTGAGTGAGGTCATGTCGGATGGAAAATCAAGACACGGTTGTGTGTTTTGTGTGAGAAACATCTGGGATGAGACGCTTGGGCTCCAGGGAGCGTTTCAGACACTCACCTGGCTTCTCCTTTGCTTGAGTTTGATCTTGATGAGCAGAATGAGGCAAACCAGAGACACAACCACGAAGAATGCCAGGAAGATTCCCATGTCAAAATATTCCGTGGGCTGCTGTGGAATAGGAGGACAACACAAACCCAAATTTGTCAAATAATCTTAAAATGAGGCAGTTGAAGGATGAAGTAAAAAGAGTTATTTGGTCTGAAAACAGGCTCAGCGACGGGGCTCTGTCACATACATCATACGTTGGTGCATTCTAGATTCAAGACATGTCGGATTATTAATTATAAATCAATGCATTGCCATTCAGAATCATTTTTCGTCTTTGCCACATCTTTTTCAAAGGACGCCATTCTGAAGCGATTCCTCGATAAAGACTTGACTGAAATGAAAATTAATCGGCTTGTTGTTAGACACTCTTTGGTCCCCGTCACACACGTGATCCGATTCAAGAGTCTCATTTCGCACTACCTTTTGACATTGTACAAACTAATAAACAAAAACATTCTGCAGATTAATTGATAATAATGAGCCCTACCTCAGACTTTAAGAAAAAGTTGTTTTCTTTTTTTTTTAATTAACCCTACTTTCATTTTCCAACAAAGCCAGTCTTCAAGCAGCAGCACAAAACTGGCTGGGAATGAAGACAGCGCCTGTTTTCTCTCCCGCTCTCATTGCGTCAAGTTATCCGACCTCAAAGCCTCTTATCAAATATTCCAAGCAAACAAACAGCTCTTTGAATGGCTGATATCAATCTGTCTCAGCGCTGTGAAAAAGTCCTCGGTCTCAGGGTGGCGGGGAGCAAAGAAGAAAGGAAAAGGGCTCAAATTTCACGGCTGGAATTTTCATCTTCGCCTTCGTTTCTTAAATGTCTCACTGCCGTTTGGTATGCCGGCGTTGCAAACACGTTCACCTCTTCCTCGCGCTCCTCACATTGCATTAGTCTCACGCATGCATATACGCGGAGTGCTTTGGGGTTATTTGGTTGAGACCCTACCCTCGGTGGTCTGTGTTGTATCCGAGCACGAGCCACTTTCTGCTTGTTGACAATGTTCATCAGCTTAACAGCATCGTTGCCCTTCACGTAAACCACCGGCCGCTTCAGAGGATCCTCGGCCACCTGGTTGAGCTGCAGAGAGGGGGGAGGAAAAACGGTCAATATTAAACTGCAAAGTACCGTAATTCCCGGTGTACAAGCCGCTACTTTTTTCCAATATTTTGAACCTTGCGGTTTATGCAACGACGCGGCAAATTTACGTATATTTTCCCACTTTCGTTACGAGCCGTGTTTCGTTGAAGCCTATTTATTTTCGTTACAAAATTAACGCCCGCCCGCCCGGAGGGAAAGCCCCGCTTGCGCGTAGCTGGGGAGATCCGCGAGAAGCGCCCGGCGCTCGTCCAGAGTCGCCGCCGCCGGACCGCCGCACCCGGTCCCCGCCGCCTGTCCGCCATCCGCTACGCGGCGTCGGACGCGCCGCGTAGCGGGGAAGGAACCCACCCCCTCGACCTCCCGGGCGTCCCCACCCCTGCCGCACCACGCTCCCGCGGACGGAGGATGAGGGGCACGGGGGCAAGGGGGACGGGGACACCCCGCCAGGCGGGCGCGCGCACCGCGCAGCCTCCGACGGGCGGAGAGGGGAGGGCGACGGGGCGACTGCTCCCCCAGCCGCGGCTCGAGCCCAGCCCCGCTTCGCACCCCAGCCCGACCGACCCAGCCCTTAGAGCCAATCCTTATCCCGAAGTTACGGATCTGATTGCACTTGTGGCTTACGAATATGTGCGGCTTATTTTAGTACAAAATATATATATTTTTTAATTCAGTGGGTGCGGCTTTTTCACAGGTGCGCATAATAGTTCAGCAATTACGGTATACCTGACAGGATAAAATCAGAAACTGCCACTTTATTCTTGAAATATAGTGGATGGCCACTCTTAACCCTTTAAAGCCCGAACCAAGGTCTTAATGGAACCGTCTGACAAATGTGTCCTCCCCCCCAAAAATGACATTAACATAATTGTTTATATAAGTGCTCTACTTGATTTAACTTTTG
This sequence comes from Brachionichthys hirsutus, assembly GCF_040956055.1. Lineage (NCBI taxonomy): Eukaryota > Metazoa > Chordata > Actinopteri > Lophiiformes > Brachionichthyidae > Brachionichthys > Brachionichthys hirsutus. The sequence goes on along the minus strand of NC_090900.1, from coordinate 10,000,976 downwards.
CTAAATCCGGAATTTCTTTTTTCATGGAAAATGCAGATGCATGTGTTGGCTTGTATCCATCAGCTTTTCCCAGAAAAAAATAAAGTAAATAAAACTTCTGAAGTAGAAGTCTCAAAATTCTGAAAGTGTATCAAATATGATACGTTTGGCTGTAAAGGGTTAACATTTCAAGTGTAAAACAAAAACTCACACTCAGAGTTGTAGTTGAGGACAACAACAAGAGGAAAGATAATGAAATGCTTTCAGAGATCTGAGCAGGATCCAACGTTTTTTTTGATAACAGCGCAAACATGTTGCAGCTTAAAGCGAGTCAAAGACTTGGATCAGAACTATATCAGCCTCGCAGCGACAACGGCTTTGAATTAATGTAGCAGGCCTGAGACAGTGCAATAAGCCAATGGAGGAACTGCTCACAGTCCAACGTGTGATGAGGGATCAGATGACTTCGTCCTAACTCTTGGACCGTCTGAATGCAAAAGGCAAAGTGACATATATGCCGAGGATATGGAAACTGTGACCGCAGGTTGTTAGAGGGAGCAAAGGAGGGAGCGAGTCAGTAAAGAGTATGCTTTGGCTTTCGACTCAGTTGACTCCACTCTGCTCTCATCTGCTGGTTGGAATCTGTCATTTGAAAAGTGTAAGGGAACGAGTGAGGGTTCATTTCTGGTTCTTCTGTGTTTCAGTACAAGCGGCAGCCGTCTGTATGGTAATTTGAAAGATGAACTTCATGAACATTAACTTCCTGAAGTCTAATTTCTGCACCGGGACTTTAGCGCTCCCCGACTCCTCCCGACTCCTCCCGCCTGCCCCTCAGGCCGTGTGGCTCCGGTCTGTGCCGATCGGGTCGCCGTGACTGGAAAAGCCTTTTGGGGGGGAATCTAACGTAGCCGCCCAGCGATGCCTTTCATGTGGTCTCTGAGCAATCCCTTTTATCTCTCAGCTATGTGTTGTAGGACCCAGTGCCAGGAAGGAGGAGATGAGGAGGGGTGTGTGTGTGTCTGTGTGTGTGTGTAAGGAAGAGAAAAACCTACAAGTCCAGGCCTGGAGTGGTTAGGATGAATACCACAGGGAAATTCTTTTGACAAAGGCATTCAGATGAGCAACTGTTGTACTGTGCTTCTTAACAGCAAAGACACCAGAGTATGAAAGAGTGGAAGAACGAGGAATGCAAGTGGCTTCGTGTGGGAGTCTTCGATCTTAGTGTGGCCTGTGTGTGTGTTTGTACTCCCCCACTGGGCTCTCGGAGACGTATCGGTACTCTCAGGGGATGAGGTAATGCCCGCTACCTGTTCAATTATGAGCTCAACAGAGTTCGGTCATAGTCTAGTGAAAGCTGAACCCGCATATCCATTTTCAGTCATCTAAGAGTGCAGCGGACGTCTCCATGCACACGTTCTAGCACTCAAACGCTCAGAATGGATGAATGAACAATGCACATCCGCATGCTTTAGAGCACAGCTTAAGATAGTAAGATGATTGTTGGTGCAAACAGCACACACAAACACACACTGCAAGTCAGAGGGAGTTCAGGGCACACTGCTGAGCATTCTTCGGAGGACAGAGCCCGAATGTCTTTCACAGCTGGACCAGGACATTTCATACCGAGCCTGTGGCGTTCAAACACAAGTGTGTGAATGGCTGGGTCATTTTCAGACGTGCACAAACCTGGTCAATGGCATCCGGATTCTCTGACACGTCGAAGATGACGGCTGTGGCTCCCCGCTGCACCGCTCTCTTTGCCTGCAAACACAGATCATGGTACCGGTAATCAATAAGTGTATTCGGGTGCAGAGGGAAAAAGGGATTAAGATTTCAGCGTCCTGCCACTAGAGGGAGCTCTCTGTTAAGTCTGCCCCCAGTCTAGTGCAAGCACAGATTATTTAGAAAGAGAGAGAAAAGCCACACGTGTTATAAGAAATTCTTACAGAATCTGTAAGTCATTAGACAAATATGGCGATGTGGAAATAAAAGCGCTCGTCTCTATGCAAAGAATGAATCCATGTGATGCAACGCGTCCGACATGGAGTTGAGCTTGAATTCAATCTTGGCACGCTGGGAAAGTGGCAGAAGCTGAAGCAGACTTTCAGCTGCAAAGCAACGAGCTGCTTTCAGCCAAGAGAAGTGAAAGTTACAACACAGGCCTTTTTGAAGACGTCTGCTAAAGGCAAAAGATAAAGGAAAAGCTTGGCTCTGCAGAAGCGTCTCCTCGCAGAATCCAACCCCTCCACCCCCCCGTTTAGAAAAAAAAGCGCCTTTATCTTAACTTCTGCTTTTCCCAAGCCAGTCTCAGATTCACTGTGCCCTATTTAGACATCGTTTTGATGTCTGCACTGCATGATCTAAAATAGTGCAGGTGGGATCATATCCTGGTATTATCAAGTGCCCTTTTGTTCTTCTTGCCAGCTCTCCTCATAACTGGAGGGAAGAGGGAGGCAGACGTGAAGATCAAAGTGACAATGCACAGCCAGTGACTGCAGAATGCCACCGCTCCCATCCCTCCAGACACAAGGGTGGTGTTTTTGTTTCTTGCACAAACAGCATGGCGACGATGGGCCATCTTCTCTGCCACATTTGTTTGTTTAAACCAGTCAAGGCAAGGCTGGCATGACACCAAACAAGTTTGTGATGTTTTTATTTTTTTACATCCTGCTAGCGAGCGAGGCCTGATGTACGCCACAGCAGCTTGTGCTACATATAGTGTTGGGCATGCTACATGGTGCTACATATAGTGCTGGGCATGCTACATGGTGCTACATATAGTGCTGGGCATGCTACATGGTGCTACATATAGTGCTGGGCATGCTACATGGTGCTACATATAGTGCTGGGCATGCTACATGGTGCTATAGTGCTGGGCATGCTACATGGTGCTACATATAGTGCTGGGCATGCTACATGGTGCTACATATAGTGCTGGGCATGCTACATGGTGCTACATATAGTGCTGGGCATGCTACATGGTGCTACATATAGTGCTGGGCATGCTACATGGTGCTACATATAGTGCTGGGCATGCTACATGGTGCTACATATAGTGCTGGGCATGCTACATGGTGGTACATATAGTGCTGGGTATGCTACATGGTGCTATAGTGCTGGGCATGCTACATGGTGCTACATATAGTGCTGGGCATGCTACATGGTGCTATAGTGCTGGGCATGCTACATGGTGCTACATATAGTGCTGGGCATGCTACATGGTGCTATAGTGCTGGGCATGCTACATGGTGCTACATATAGTGCTGGGCATGCTACATGGTGCTACATATAGTGCTAGGCATGCTACATGGTGCTACATATAGTGCTGGGCATGCTACATGGTGCTATAGTGTTGGGCATGCTACATGGTGCTACATATAGTGCTGGGCATGCTACATGGTGCTACATATAGTGCTGGGCATGCTACATGGTGCTACATATAGTGCTGGGCATGCTACATGGTGCTACATATAGTGCTGGGCATGCTACATGGTGCTACATATAGTGCTGGGTATGCTACATGGTGCTATAGTGTTGGGCATGCTACATGGTGCTATAGTGTTGGGTATGCTACATGGTGCTATAGTGCTGGGTATGCTACATGGTGCTATAGTGCTGGGCATGCTACATGGTGCTACAAATAGTGTTGGGCATGCTACATGGTGCTACATATAGTGTTGGGCATGCTACATGGTGCTATAGTGTTGGGCATGCTACATGGTGCTATAGTGTTGGGTATGCTACATGGCGCTATAGTGTTGGGCACTAGCTTTTTTGTATTTATTTTATTATAACTCTTCCCTTTCTGGGTCACACATGCAGCACGTCATTGACCTGCCACCTCCCCTCACGTCTCGCTGCTATGCAGGTCAGCTTTATTTTTCAATTAGATGTCAGTTTAGTGCGGCAACTCTGCTTCCTGCTCAGAGGCGGGGCAACATTGTCTCCGTTACATGTTTTAACATTTATGAAGACACGCCTACCTTGAACAGGCGACATGACTCCATGAGAGGAAATGATGAATTATTGCACACCTAATTGTCGTGTTATCACCTGTTGCCAGCTAAACTCTTTACCTGTGGAGTTTTCCAAACAGTTCTGAAGCATTCCCAGTATTCCGTTGCCCTTGTCCCAACTCGTCTAAAATCTACGTCTGAGACTGAGGCCATGTTTAATAATCAAAGAAACAAATGTGCAATATGTTGTCTTTGTACCATTTTCAATGAGGTACTTATTGGAAAAGACTAATCATTTAATTTGTGTTCCAAGAATCAGACTGGCCTGCTGCTGAAACGGTGCCATTGTGTTCAGGTTGTTTATCTCCTTTGTCTTCAGAAAGATGTTAATCATTAAATATCACAGCATGTGTAGTAAATCCAACTTTATCATGCTGCACTCAACGTGCGCAGCAGCCGTTTATTGCTTAAAGCAGCAAAACCATGAGCTGGTAATGCCTGAACCAATAATTACAGTGAATATTGAATTCATTTGAGATTTTAGATCTATTGATCCACAAGCACTGGCCGACCAGGGTCTCTCTCTCTCTCTCTCTCTCTGGGATGACTGCTGCGTGGACACAGCAGAAAGGAGCCGAATCAAACCCACAAAAGGGTTAACATGAGCGTCACAGGCAGCGGGAAGTCAGCTCTAGGAAAATGCTAACACGTTAGCGTTGTTCAAGCTTCTCAGTAAGATTTCCTTTCCGTTTAATCCTCATCTTAGATGTTGATGATGATGAAGATGATGATGATGATGATGTCTTTCACAGCTCATTAAAGCTAATTAACCCTGCACACTTTTCCCAGGAGCGGCTCGTCCAACACTGAAACATGAAAACACTCTAAATAAAAGCTCTTCCAGCTTTCTCTTTGGTCTTGCCTCCTTTACATCTACTAACATCACTTCTTGCTTTCTTCTTTTCACTTTTTGTACTCACAAAGTTCAGAAGCGAACTCTCGCTCAGCTCTTCCCTCTCACCCAGTTTCCTCTCAGCTCCACGCTGCCAGCCCCCCCCCATTTAATTCAGCACAAGTCTGCTCCTTTGATGTTAGCGCTCACAGTTAATAATTAATAGCTCTTGGTAAGACGCTTTGAGAAGAAAGAGATCTCCCTCCTAAAGAATCTCCGCTCAGGCGCAGCAGTGCAGGGACTTGCCTGACGACAACAAAAATGCAGCCACAGGCAAACTGCCTCTCTTAAAAGCATGACACATCTCCTTCCCATCCCTGTGAAAACAAAACAAAACAAATAAGCCGAAGACAGCAAGGCGAGGGTAATTAACTTCTGAGAGATGTGTGTGAGGACATATTTATTTTAGATACTGCATAACATTTTTTGGCGGATTTCCTTGGGATGTTGAATAAAATGAAAGGTTGAGTTTGGAGTCTCAGGCTCCGAACACTCCCCGCAGGTTTGTATGGAGATACATGGGATATGAGATATCCCGAACCCTGTCACCCGGAGCCTCCCGGTGCTCGCCGGGAGGCTGACCATCAAAACGCACCGGCGCCGGCGGCAGCAGCGACAGACAGAGGGAGAGATGGGAAATCATTGCGGCTTGAATAATCCACCACACCGGGCGGCTGTGTTTGAAGATGACTGAGGAGAAGGAGGCATGTCATACACACTTAATGCTTTATACACACACACACACACACACGTGTGAATAGAGCATTAAGTCATCCGGCTGAACCGGTTCACAGGTTCTCTCCATTAGTGTCGAGCAGCAGGCTATCATTACGTTCTGCTTTATATATAATGCAGGTTATATATAGTGCAGGTACTTTTGATAAGAAGACCTCTCCTTTAATGTAGCACTTTGGATTTGTTTCAAATTTAGAGTGCGTTACAAATAAAACGTATGATTAATATTATTATTATTAGGTGTTACCTTTACTCCAGTGCTGTACTGTGTTGTAGGTCGTCATCTAACTCATTGGATTACTGTTATTCTAGATCTATTCTTCTATCTTCTTATCTATATTCCCCCCCCCCCCCAATGCCTCGAAAGTAAGTTGCAAATGAAGTTGATTCTGATTGCATTTCTTTGTCTTAAACCTGAATTAATGGGAGACGAGTGACATTCTTCCTCTGCTTTCGGAGGTGAAGACTCACCAGGGGTGACGGTGAACTCGCTGCATCATACTCCAAAACGTATAGCGCTAATATTTTTATCACGCTGAAACATGAGCGCCCGTCCCAGACATGATCGGTTATCCATGCTCAGGGATCAGCTTAACTCTCCACCTGAAGCTCAGGCTCGCGGTACTGCTGGCTAAACAGACTTCCTGCTGGCTCAGAGGAATGAGAATGAAGGTACAATCTTCCCTGAGTGAACAAAGGCCGCAGCAGAAAAGCGCTAAAAGCCCAGTCTAGACATGGAGGAAAACGAGAGCTATGTTTAGCATCTCCCAAGTAAACCCGCCAGCTTGTAAGATCTGAGAAAGCCATTTTCACTCATCTGGAAAGAGACTTTTTAAAAACATTTTTCTTTAAGCTGTCTTCATCCCTTCATCATTCACGCGGAATGAGGATTCTCACATGACGTCCAAGCATTTGCAGCAACTTAACCCTTTAACGTATCATATTTGATACACTTGGCCTTTCTGGATTTTGAGACTTCTACTTCAAAAGTTTGATTTTATCTTATTTTTTCAGAAAAAGTCGACGCATGCATTCTCCATGACAAAAAAATCCGGATTCAGCAAAAGTTGAATACATTAGAGTTACTTATATACAAATTTATGTTAATTTTATTATTATTATTATTTTATAAATGTGTCCATTAAGACCTTATTTTCCAAAAATGAGAGTTTTCTGACGATTACTTCATGGTTCAGGTTTTAAAGGGTTAACAATGCATATGTGAATATATTTACGCCTGAGAACCAGAGGACTGTGAGGTCGTGTGTGAAGAGACACACCTGCAACATCGACCTCCAGCACCGGGCCTTCCATCGCGTTGCTCCCACTCTTCCCTCCTTTCCCTTTCTTCCTCCTTGACATGTTTTCCTTTCACTCCCTCTCTCTCTCTCTCTGCACTACTATAATTAAGGCAATTAAGTCTTCAGAGGACGCTCTGCTGCCATTATGCTGTAATTTCATGTTGCCTCCTGACTTTTACGGTTTATTAAAAGATAAAAGGCATATTTTTCTCCCGTGGATTTTCTTTTATATGTGGTCACCCACGTTTTTCTCTCCTTCCTCGCTCCTCTTCACAGCAGGGCATGTGAGCCACGACATTATTTATTATTTACATTCAACTGAAATAAAATCGGAGTTTTGCGTCGCCCGCGTAGGAGAATCAATCAATCAAATCCTTATTGCAGACACAATGGTCCAATTAAGAAGCCTGCGTCGCCCGAGTATGTTCTCAGGTACGTGCAGGATTTTTTTTTAAAATAAACCCTGACGTTTTCTGTTCATGAAGCACATTATCGGCCTTCATACTGATTAAAACCTCCCTGATAGGCGGCCAATCTCACTTGATGTGACTGAATCTGCTTATCAACTGCTTTAACCGCGTGTTTCAGAATCAGAATACTTTATTGATCCCAGAGAGAAACTCTAAATTCTGCAGCTGCTGCTTGCTGCAAAATGCAGGCCTTCAAACAGAAAAATCACAAAAGCCACAACGTGAGCTCAAATGACCTGATTGAGCTTCATCCTCCCTGAAAAATGTTTCCATGACCCTTCCAAGCAATTAAGGTTTTCAGTCCCGCTTGAACATTGCTGATTAATAAATAGTAAAAAATAAAAACAAACATTCTGTGGTGAACGTGTGTTCTTTGAAAGGAGTCACTGTTCATCCGTCGTCGCTCCTCAGACCTTTCTGAACTTCTCGACTCTCCTAGATTACTGTCGCTGTAGCGTTTCCGGAAGTCCTGGAATGTCTGAGGTGCATTTTCTAGACCTGAATAAAAATGTTTATGAAGCACAGAAAACCCCTCGCCAGGGGTCAGCGGGCCTCCTCAAGCTCCTCTCCATTGAGACGCCTTCGTATAAACGAACAGTCGGCCCAACATCAACACACGGGGAAAGAATCACTCGAAGCTCTCAAGTGAACGCGGCGACGGCCATTAAGTTACAGATGATGGCTCAGATCAGGGAGTGAGAGAAGACCAGCTTGGTGAATGTGTTCAGAGTACGAGTGCTGATCTAGCTTCAGTTTAAGAGACAGAATATATTCAAGGAGATTATTGTCTTTCGTTTAAAAGTTGGATTTATTGTCTTTTGACTACTGCTGGCCTGGAACCCTCACCGCAAATGACAGGACTGTAAAGTGGCTGTGGGCAACGTGTGAGCAAGCGAGCGCTGATTGGCTTTCCTCTGGAGCCGCGCTTTCTGTCGCCAGACTGAAATAACTTCCATTTTCACTCTCCTCTCAGCTCCTGAAAAATGTCTGGACTTGGTCAAGACCCATTTTGTCACATAAGAAGCACAAATAACACACATTTAATGCCCTTTGCTTGATGCTGCATACGGGGGGGGGGGGGTCCTGGTACGGCAGCATTCAACATTGGACGAGTTTGCATTTTTCAGTCATAGAAAATAAATGTAGTTTTGCTGGTGGCATTGTGCTGTCGGTGCTGAGGAACAAAGAGGATTGTGGGTAAACTGTGAGCCTCCACGGGGTGAGACAGAAAGTGTGGGGGGAGCAGATGTAATGACCTCGCTATGAGACAAAGACAACAGGTACCCTGATCCCAGACTTCCTCTGTGTGTGCCTACACACACCAACACACACACTCATTAACCTTTACATGACCGTCTGCCCCACCATGTTTCTAAGCCCAAAGGAAAATGCATTTCCAATGGAGGAAGTTTCTTCTTCACATGAGTTTTAAATGCCCAAATATAAGAGAGTTGTGCAATAAACACAGTCGGAGATGAAATGACTCCTGAATGTATTTCCTGGAGAGGGAGATGGTTTTCACCAAAGCGGCCTCCTTTTAAGTTCATGTCAACTCTGGAGAAAACAACAGAGTTCACTGGGAGGCAAAAGCAACAGATGAGAGAGAGAGAGAGAGAGAGAGAGCATCAGAGTTCACTGGGAGGCAGAAGCAACAGATGAGAGAGAGAAAACAACACCCTGTTAATTTCTAAATGGAATCGGAGCCACTGTGTCTTTAGAAGAGAAAAATCTCTCCATGGATTTCTTCACCTTCATTCCCTGATTGTCCTATTCCTCTTCTTCACCCCCCCCCCCCCACTCCCTCCATTTGTCTCTGCCTCAGCATGTACTGTGGGGTGGCCATTCAGTCACCATTGCATAACCACAATTATACAAGTGGATTGTGCTATCAAAATGTCTCTGTGTGTTTGAGAATGTGGGGGGGGGGGCACCTCTGAGGGGAACTGGCAGCAGAACTTGGCCAACAGCCGACCCCATTAAAGGGTGGAGAGAAAGTGAGTGAGGTGTACCGTGTGACACTCATCCTCCCTCTGCATAGTACCCACGCATGGCTCCTCTCTTCCCTCCTCACTTTCATCTCGTTCCTGTACCGACACCAAATCCGGAATCCGATTGCAAACCTTGGCAAAAACTACAGAAGGAGCTTAAACTGCAAATATAAACGGCATAAAATCCATCCTCAATGCTCTCGCATGACAGGAGAGCTCAAAATCTAACCACTGCATAATGAGTCAAGCCCTATTTCCACTGCGCAGTCCCGGCTGGTTTTCCATCAGAGCTGGGTGCAACTCTTCTGCAGAAACCTCTGTAACCAAACGGATGGAAGAGTTACTAAAAGGTGGCGTGAAAAATATCCCGAAACATTCCGACAGGTCAGACAGAATCTTCCCGCTTCGTTGTGTAATCAATGCCTGGCATGCGTGGGACATCCTGCGTGGGCGACGTGCTATTTTACCTTTTGGTGAAAGGCTGGGTAAAAGCACAGTCACCTGCTCTCAGAGCACGAGGGCAATACAACCTGAATATAAACTGATATGTTCTGGGTTACGCTACAGATAACTATCCCTAAACCTTTAAAAAGTCTCATTATGGCCATGCAGAACATTTTAGAAGCAACATTTAAAAAGGACATTTTTTGGTCCCTTTGAACATGTTTTCTTTATCTTGGTAATAAAATGAAAGTGTTTTTGTTTTCTTGCGTGTTGTGAAGACATGACAAATAAAGGATGAGAAAGAGGCTCGTTCTAAAACACGGAGCATTTCAGCCTCCGTCTTCAATCTCATACATGCGTGTTTGTCTTGCCTGTTCACCGCAGGCAGCATTTCCTGACTCCCTCCATGGAGCGATGTCTTGTGACAGCAGACAGAGACACTCACACACACATGATCACACACGCATCACTGACTCAGGCTGCAGCCTATCAGGGAGCCTTTCAGCCTCCTCTCCTCCTGCTTTGCCCCCGACGAGACCAAACACTGGGACCGGAGGAATGGACAACAGCTAATTAAATTTCCCCTCCGTCCCTCCCGTGCTGTTTTCTTACCGGTTTTGGTCCTTTGTGATTTACAGGAAAATAAACAAGCTTTCTGTTTAGGGACAAGAAGACTACTTTTTAAGTGCTTCTCCTTCTCCTCGTCTTTGAAAAGGAGTTGTTTGGATGATAGTAAGGAAGTCAGTTTCAAATCAGCAGGCGAGATTTAATTACTGATGATTTTAATCTATAGAAACTTCTGAAGGGTCAAAACATTGTTCTTAATGAGATTATCCTGAGGGATTAGGCACAGTGTCTGTCAAAAAATGCACCCAATGCTTCAGCACCAAGATTAAAAAAGATTACTAATGCAGTTCTGATTTCTGATACGTTGGGAGTAATCTGGTACGGAATTATATTTTATTGAGAAAAGAATCAGACCAATGGACGGATGGCGATACATTTAGGGGAGGGTTAAGAAATGCTTGATTTACACTACCCTGCTTGCCAGTCTCCAACACGTGTTTAAGACATCTCTGCAGCCATCCGATAACAGCGGCTCAGACAGGTCTCTGATTGGCCCGTTCGACGTAACTATATTTTTGAATTACCACTGTGATTTCTGTAGTTTGTTTTTGGGCTTTATGCATTTCCAGGTAAAGAACCATTGACTGTAATAATGGCTTAACGTTTTACTCATTAAATCAGAAATGGTTGGAACATTTAAAAAAAGTACAATTCAGTTGTTTGATTTAATTGGGCCGTAATCATGAATTAATTTACAGCAAAAATAAGAGATGTTATGACTCCAGCGTAGATGGTTTTGTCTGTCTGCATAAGCAGGATGCGTTCAGGTACAATATTAAGTGTAGGTCACATGGGCACTTTGGCAGACAGATAGGCATCCCAATTAAGCACACAAAACATAGCAGGAACACTCCCAAGTGTGAAAAGATGCTCCAGGATTATTATGCATAACGAAACCATTACCCAACAGGTGAAGACAGCGCTATCGTTTAAAATAGGTGTGTGCACGTTCTGTTCCAACGTGCACAGTTCAGATGCCTCCTGTGCAGAAAGCCGTCCGTCATTGTTTACCATGGAAAAGAGGCCAGATCCATCTACGGAGCTGAGTGACAATCACGGGACTCAAACATATGGAAGCACCTGATCTTATAGCCGACATGACTGAATGAATAGTGCACAGCTACTCAAAATAAATGCATGCTATTTATTAGAACAGGGAGCGCTACTGCAGGCCACCATTGTGCCATTACGTCTGTCAAACAGGAGGGATAAAAATAAATAGAACAGCACCGGGTACAGGAAAGGAGCTCCCCATGCTGGGAGTGTACAACATCAGAGAAGGGCTAACTTCAATGTTAGTCTTCAATTTCCAATCTTCAGTGTTGACGAAGGTTCCTGCCATGGAACTGTCGTCAACACTGAAGTAAAAAAAAAAAAAAACATTATTGGAGAATATGGAGGCTATTACTTGCCTCAAATTCAAGTGATGACAGACCTCAAACGTGTCTGCTTCAGCGTAACATCTTCGGGTGCTCCTCTGAGAACCAGACCAAAAACAGTGATTTCTGTTGAGCCGGCAGCCGCCTCTCTCCATTTAATTCATCTGCAGGATCTCGTGAAGCTTTTCCTATAATCTCTCTCCGTCTTGAAGCCGCTTTAGGAGACCTTGTCCCTGCTTGCTCAAAAGAGGAGTTGTTGTTGTTTACTCCCTTTCTTCACGCTACACGATGTCTGGATAGTTTCCCCGAGCAGTGGGAAAGAAAAGAAGACGGGCCTAACCTTTTGGGTACAGACTTAAGCGTTGCATGCACGCCTCGCTCTGTAAAACATGCACATAATGGCAGGTCTGGTGCTTCAAAAGAGTCACACGGGTAAGGAAAAGGCCAATCGGATAGGAACACAAAAATGCAGCCATCTTTTCAGAACTACAGTGTCCTTGGATCTTTTTGTTTTTACATTTAGCCGAGAGCGAATAACTTAAAAAATAAAAAGAAAAGAAAAATGGCATCAAGCATTTTCAACACGTTACTAACATAAAGACACTTTCAATGCGCCCACCATTCCCTCCTGGCAAGACATTAAAGGAAGTTTGACCCCCCCCCCCCTCCGCTGAACCTGCTGAGGAGAAATTCTCTGCAGTGAGAAGAGGCTTCAGATTAGCTGTGTGGGGACAGGGGGCTTCAGTTTCCAGCCTCCGTGCCAGGCTGTGGACCTGAGCCTCAGAGACAACAAGGCCGTGACGCACGCAGCAGGGCACAGGACGCAGGGTCCTCTCTCACAAGAGCTCATTCTCCTACGAAGCCGCCGGCACAGACAGAGACGGAGAGAGACACTGCGGGGCTGTGGGTGGATGTCTGGCCCCACCACGTCTTTCTATGTGCTGCTAGACAGGGGGGGCTCAGCTGTGGCTAAAGTCTAACTTTCAATTACTAATTATGATTAAGGATGACATTCTATGTTTAAAAAAACCAACAACAACTCCGAAGTGATATGCCAAGTGCACTTTCTTCTCATCTCACCTCCTGTCTTCTTCACCCTTGTTCTACTTTTTTTTTGTCCTTCACCATTTCTCTCTCTCTCTCTGCATCTCTCTGTCTTCTTAAGTCCCGCAGGGTTCCTTTCTCGTCTCTTTAAATAGGGGCCTGAGCTGTGAAGTCTAATAATGGTCATTTGGCCTCCCATTGAAAGCTGGGTAATTCGGCCCAGGGACGGCTCGCTTTGAGCCACATGACACAAAGAGCTTCCCAGTGACCATGGAAACCAGCGCAGTAGGATCCCAGGCACCTCGAGCGCCATGAAAACGAGGAGAAGCAGTGATTTAGGAGAGACTTTTTTTGTGGCGGGGGGAACTAAAGTATAGGATGGTGAGCGAGGGCTCCCACACAAGCTAGAAGAGAGCTGGAAGAGAGACACCAAAAATGACAGAGACGAGAGAGAGAGAGAGAGAGAGAGAGAGAGAGAGAGAGAGAGAGGCCCCTGCCTGGTCACAGTGGAAACCTCTCCCTCCACCCCATCAGGAAAAGCGGCCAAGATAATATCAGCAAGTTCAGGCGTACACAAACATGAAAGGAGAGCCCGAGAGGCAGGCCCTTGAGAGCTCTAAGCTTCACAAGGGTTTTTTCTCCTCCCTTTTTTCTTCTCTCTCTGCTGCAGCTCCTCTCTGTTCCAAGTTTTCTGTCTCTCCTTCAGTGCTGCTGTTTCATTTGGCCGTTTGGGACAGGTGGCGAGGAATGTTAAGAGTTAGCGTCTGCATTTTTTAATCTCTTTGAAGTAGCTGTAAGGGTTATTTGATATCCGATTGCTTATAGGTTTGTCCCCATTGTGTTCATTTGTTGACTTCTTGATGTGATTGATTGGCTAATAAAGACAACAATGACATTTGCTACTTTATTTTGTACTCTATTGATCGCATAAATGGGAAGTTTCTTTGAGATTGGGAGTGCTTCTATACAACAATGAGAATAAAAATATTTCAATGAGTAAAAAAAAAAAAAAAAAGCAGAGGAAGGGACTGAAAGACAGAAACTTACAGAATAAAACTCAACTTGCAATTCTTTCCAAAGCAGAGAAAGTTTATGACATTACAACTTGAGCCTCCGTTATATTTGCCTCGAAAGCTCTCAAGTAGTAACTGACAAAATGGACTTTCAATTTGTCACACTCAACCCCGTCGTTTTAGTACAAGCACTGGGGAAAATTGTTTTATCGATACTCAGCGTCTTTATTACTTTACTTTGAGAAAAAAAAAACTGAGGGAGAAACTGTGCTGAACAAAATCCACCATTGCAAATCAATCACTCTGTCAGCTTCACTGCAATTTAACAGATAACAGAACATTTGTGAGCATTTAAATACGGCGATATTCCTTCCGTTTCACTCGGGGCTTTTGGAGAGGGAAGAGTGAAAGAGGAGCGGAGTTCGACAAAAGTGATGCGACTTGGTGAGCCGTACATCATGACGCAAAATGAGCTGCCGGCCTTGCGGCTCCGATCAATGGTGGAAGAGCTAATTCACCCCCCATCGACAGACACACGCACCGATCAGATGGAATTCCTATCCAGGAAGGAAAGCATGTTGTAAAAGACCTGATCACAGAAAAAGGAAAGGCAGCCAGTTCAAGCCAGCATCGCGGCTCCTTTACGACGGGCCCTGAACTTAACACCCTACTGACACTGCCGTGGCCGCGGGATGACCTCTTACACGCACCTGAGTGTAGGACGGCGAATCTGGCCCCAAATATCACACTCATCTCCCTTCCATTTTTCTCTTAAAGCAGGCATCTTTTTCAGACACACACCGTCCATGATGTCCTTGAACACTTTCTGTATCCCCATCACGCTGATAAACACACACACAGACACACACACGACACCAACGCTGCAGCTCTGGCTGAGATGCCAGACACAGTTACGAGTCCAGGAGCCGCTTAGCAGTAAGAGGCAGCAGCTGTTTGCGCTGGTCTGCCATCCCATAGTGCCAACTCAATGGCCCCAGCACAAAAAGGCCCAGAAACACGCCCCTCTGCCACCTCCTACTTTGTCCCAATGCATCTGCAATTTTAGTAATGTGTTTTACTGTGTGTTGAAGACAGGATCCCACTTTCATGGTTGTGCTTCTGGCAACAAAACAAACAAACAAACCCTTCAGTAGCTAGCTTTGTTTCTGGGAGGACAAGTCGATAAAGATTTTGACACTTTTCTTACTGCTCGAGTTATTTCAGCGACTAGTTTTGGGCCCGTTGTGCTTCGGTCCGGTGAAGTGTTGTCTTTGGCTTTTGCTGCAGGTGGAACTGATTGTAGATCAGAGACAAGCTGGTCAAGGACAGTGTCAGGCCACACACACACACACACACACACAAGCAAATACCGTGGAGTTTTATATGCAGTGCCCACC
This sequence comes from Brachionichthys hirsutus, assembly GCF_040956055.1. Lineage (NCBI taxonomy): Eukaryota > Metazoa > Chordata > Actinopteri > Lophiiformes > Brachionichthyidae > Brachionichthys > Brachionichthys hirsutus. Next base: position 9,985,691 of record NC_090900.1, on the reverse strand, counting down.
AATATACTGGCTTTGCACAAACTGCAGCGCCTGTGAAGGAGGACGGACGGATTTTCTTCTGCTTGTGTGCGTACAAAAAAGAAGAAGTTGCACCAAGCGAGACACAAATCCACCTACTTACCAAAACCAGACACATTTGGTTTCGTCATCTCCTTGAGAAGCAACCCCCCCCAAGCCCCTTCCCTTCAATCTGTCCTCTGCCTCCCACTCCTATCTCTATCTGCCATCCTCCCACTTCTCTGCCTTTCCTTCCCCAGTTGCCAGGGTTGGATGCTGATGTCATGAGAGCCAAACAAGAATGAAAGGGGAATATTCAATGCCGCACGGCCCTATGAGGCAGTTCCTGAAGAGATATCGTGCTGGAAGAACGACAAAGACCCCGACCGGTCTGGGCCACCAATGAAAGCCAATGGCTCGATTTCGTGTTCCAGATGAGCTGTCAAAATATGTAACTTGTATGAGTGTGAAATACGGTGTGTATGAGGATAGAGGCAGCTGGGTTGAGAGTCGGACAGGAGGGAGGAAATAACCCGAAATATGATATTGGTTGCAAAAGACTTGCAAATAGACGAATGCTCAAAAGCTCCCGAGCACGATTTACAACATTTCTAAACACTTCAAAGAAAAGAGCAGCTTGATAAGCTGCAACTAAAGCTCAGGAACTACCTGCTAACGTGTTATAATAGTGCCAGTGTGCTGGCAGCATCATCCATATACAGCACCATAAACCTGAAAGTAAACCATTTCACAACGTTGGTGCTAATACAGTTAGCGTCAGTTGGAATGGATTAGCAGAAGGCTCTCCTGCTGCTTGTTGCACCTCTCACAGGAATGAGCAGGAAGTGCAGGAAAAAACTGTGTACGTATCTGTGACACACACATTTTGTGTCGGGTTTGTACATGGACTTCAAAGGCAAACATGACTGACCTCATTTCCTCCTTTTTCCTCGACTTCTAGAATTTACTGATTTCAGAGCTTAAGTTAAAGCGATCTGAAATCAAAGCTGATTACCGAATCATACAAGCTTAAAAACAAAACAAAAACAAAGAAAGTGATCTTTTTTCTTTTTTGGTAAAACTGCCATTCCTGCAGTTTAAGAATTCAGTGATTCTCCACTAGTGTAAACTGAACAACTTGTAAGTTGACACAAGAGATCTTATCTGGGAGTGAATAACACTCTGGATCACTCCATGCAACTTCCAATGGGAAAATCTGTGCGAGTCCCTTCCTGGTATTAAAGCAAATCTAAATGGAGCAGAGGATGCCCTTTGCCACATACCTGGGGGGCTTTATGGTCCCACATGGATTGGCATATATCTTATGTTCATTGGTATTCTTTAACTGAGTGCAATCTAGATTGACCAGACAAACCCCCAACACTGTTGGTGGCAAAGTGGCAGTAAAGTGGGGGAGCTCTTGGGTTCAGTCAGGGGCTAGCAGGGTGGGAGGGGGGGGGGACTGCCAAGCATGTGGCCAAACCAGACAGGGTGAGTGTGTAAGACTGGCATAGTATTCAGACTGTAACTGAGGCTGTGCATGGTGGTTGCTTGGGCAGAGTAAGCAGGCTGGCGGGGCCAACGCAGTGGTGCCAATGCAATGCCCCCCAGCTGTGTTCAGGCCCCTGGCAAGGGTCTGTCAGGATGCAAAAAATGAGCTTTCCTTCTGTAAATATAGTTCTTTCTGAATGAAAAAAATAGCAGTCTTAATGCTTTAGACCAGAGGGTCAAACGAGTAGCGAGGCTGGCTGGAGGGCAAAGGGTCTTGCCATCTTGCTACAGGGTCATTTCACACATTAGCACTGGTCTCTGAGTGGTGTCAATGAGAAGACGTGGGTCTCTGGTGTCCTCGTGGTACATGCCATGTAGCTGGGAGCCATTATGGCTCAGCATCACACAATGATTGTTAGATTATTCAATCCTTCTTTCTTTCCTCTCCTTGGGACTGTTGAATTAAACAGTAACTTCACAGCTGAACAAAATGATGACCTCAGTCTCACTTGTCAGTCTTCCTCTTCCTGACACACTGAGTTAAATGCCTGTTGCTAGATCAGGTCCATAGATCATATTAGTAATACGTTTATCACTGAATTAGATTTGAGTTGCTATAATGCTGCCATCCAAAACAATATTTATGTTTGTGTTCCATGCATTCTTCTTCCTTCTATGCCTACATTTACCACAATACAATAAAGAGCTCAGGGTTTCTTATTTTATTTTTATTTTACCCATAATTAATGCAGCCAAAACAAAGATGGCTAATTACATTGACAGATTTTTTAGTTTTTTTTCCCCAAACAAACTGAACTTTTGTTGTAAATAGAATGTGTTGCTAAAATGATTATAGAACAAATGTTAATTGCGCAAAATAATGTCAATAAAAAAAATAACCACACTGGAACAACCTATCTGTGGAAACTTTCCCAGAATGCAAAGCTGACAGAATATAAAGCAGGCAATTGACACAAGTAGATGAAGTGGCAGAGGAAGATGGAGAACTCTCCACTGTTGCGTTGATGGTTTTCTTCTGACCACCAGGACTTTAGCAGTCTTAATGCTTTAGACAAGAATTAAAAGACGTCTACTTAACCAGAGCTGGAGGGAAGCAAGTAAAAAAGGGAAGCAGACAAGATGCTTGTTAGTTCTCTGCATGTCTCCCCTTCAGCATATTCCAGAACACCCACAACACAGTTTATTAGCTTATTAAAATAAATTGAAATCATGTACTACTCTCTATCGCCACATTCATGTGACGTCATCTTAAACGAGTTAAGGTTCGCTTGGCTTCCCTGCTAAACTGTTAACCGCTCCGGAAACAAGGGCATCGCCTCAGCGAAGACCATTAACTAATCAGCGAAGCCATCACTGATAATTATATTCATAGCTGGAGTCCAAGAGAACATTGAGTGCTGAGCATTAGGTCCATTTTTCCAGTGCTCCGCCCAAGTATGCATCAGCCATGTAGCACTCACCATCCCCAAAGAGACGGCGCCATTAGCATGTCTATGCAGCACGAGGGCTCCTTAGGTTATGAGTGGCTGCTCTCTTTAACCAGCCTCATCCTCCAAAGAATGTTGGTACATTCCATTAAGAGGGACACTTAATTAAAGCATGATAAAATACCACTTTGGGATCCAGAGGGGACCGGGGGAAGGGAGGAGGCGATGGAGACAGAGTGCTGGTGAGAAAAGGGAGGGATCCTGCTCACGCTCAATACGCCAAGCAATGGGAAGTAAGGAAAATAAGTCCTTCCATTAATTGTTTTGTGACTACAAAAGATAAAAGATGCATTCTTAAAAGGGCTTTAATTGAGAATAAGATAAATAATAGTCCCCAGCACAAACGTGCTGGAAAGGAGACTGTCTGTACCCGAAACACCAAGTATGCATATTTCTACTCGCACCCAAACACTCAGGACACCTGACAGCATACTTGGCGGGTTTGATCTCAAAAACTGTTTACAGAGAAGTAGTATTCACTTTACTATTCTTTCAGGGTATTCATGTCCCAGCATGACAAAACTGGCAGGAGTCAAAGGATCAACTGACAGAATTTACAACTTACGGGCCGACACACAGTGAGCCATCTTTGCTGAAGTATTAGTTACATTTAAGAACATGTTTTTAAAGGTACGAGACCATCAGTGATTATTTCAGTTTATGCACATGCCAATGAGGACAAATTATAATATTTATCTTCAAAGAATAATAGTAGAAAAGTTCAAATGTGCTTACAATATAAGATAAACAACAAGGTGCAAACTGAAAAAGCCAATTATAGGATGTATATTTCAAGGGCCCGAACAAAGCAGGAGAGAAATCCTTGAATCATTTCCAAGTCTTAACCCCCTTGGGCTGGGTTGTAAAAACAAACGTATAATGTACATTTTATGTTTGCACATTTAATGTGCAAACAGAAGTTGTATAGAATATGCAGTAATATATAGGCACTTAGCAAACGTATTTTACCTGCTATGTCAAACAAAGGCAGCTTGCCATATAACTTTAATACGATGGTTTAATCACCAGGATGAAAGATTTGTTGTGTTTCTTGACTAGTTGGCACCAACTCAGTATCAAATACAATTACATTTAATTGATGCTTTTTTTTTTGTAAACAGATCCTCAGCTTTGAAGGACGCGGGCGTGTGGATAGAGTGCAGGCATTAAAGTTGCTGTTGGCAGAGCAGCTGGAGCAAGTTTTATATCGGGTGCCTTCAGCAAATGTATGATAAATTGATTGCGCATCATTTTTGTTGGGCTCCTAGACAACCAGGACCGCCGCGGCTGAGTTTCATAGTTTCTCAGTTACTTCAGTGTCCCAGCTGGATCTGAATTTAAGCTGCTGTTACTGTGTGTGTGTGTGTGTGTGTGTGTGTGTGTGTGTGTGTGTGAGAAGAACAGTGTGCCATTGTGCAAGGCAGTAAACAGGAAGCGACACGGTGAGGAAGCCCGCTGACAAGCCGTCATCGCATTCATTTCTGCTGTGTGACGGAATAACACATCAATCAATACTGAGGAAAATCTTTCCAGTATTAGCGACGTAACCCATCTGTGATCTTGAACAACAGCTGTTGTTTTATATGCACAGAGTAGCGCTGAAGCTTTCTCTACATCATGAGGGCAACACCATGCAAACACAACGCAGGAAACACATGGTTCTTTACCTTTCCCAGCACGGTGAGACAACTGGGGTCCAGCTCTGGTTGCTCCAGCTTCACCACGCCGACCCAGCCATACTCATACAGGTCCTCCTCGTCATTATTATTACATAGTCCCAAAGGATGCATCTGGAAAAAGAAGACAGAAGGGATGAGCTGCTGTGAATTTCAAAGGTGATCATGGTTAGCATTGCCATGTTCCATTTGGTGCAATTAATACTGTAACGCCACTGGTGCCAAAAATAAATAAATAAAATAAAACACGTGTTAAAAGCTCTCAAGACGTTTCATACCGTCACATTCATGCATGGCGTTTTCTTCCTCTTTAGTTCATGAAGCAAAATAAAACACGAAACGCTGCCCACACTGCGTGTGTGAGTTCCACCACTTATAATCCAATTGTCACCCATGTTCCATAATGAACCATAAGAGCTTAAGAGCATTAGTTGCCTCTGAAGTATTCGCTGTGTGTGGTAAAATCATGCTGGAGCTACACAGAGAGCGCAGCATCATAGAAGATCTCTGAAAGAATAGCAGCCTATGAGCAGAATGTGGATTTGTGTGCTATCAGGGCTCCGCTGATGAGACAGATTGTCACTGAATTTTTACTCAAGGGTGCCTTAAACACTGCTGCCAGTCCTATTATAGTTTTTGCATGAATGCACAGTAATCTCTCCTTTTATCACAATTTAATTTAATCAGCACGAAGCCGCATACAGTCGACCAACAAGAGACTCAGAGACCAGGACTAAGACGACATTGAGGTGTCCTCTCATTACAATCAAGTCCCCAACAGCACCATTAACTACAACCACTGTGATAGTGGGATAATGGTGAAGAAGAAAAGAAGACTGAGTGTGATACGGAAGGCCACAGAATAACAACTTTGAAAAGGTCTGTCTTCTGCACATCAAGGAACGGCTAGAGATTGTTTTCTAATCATCAATTTTGAAAATGTGCGAGTGTGCATTCTCAAGATGCATCTCTATTGTGAGGACAATTAACAGAAAAGCAACAATGGTTGGATTAAAACTGCATCCCAGACCCCCCCCCCCCCCCCCCCCCAGGAACAGACCAAAGACAAGCTCCTTGTATTAAACTGGGCAAAACGCACCTGCAGGCCACTTATCCTATTAACCCAATGACCGCAGTATCCCCAATCATCCAGCACCATGGCAACTAGACCTCGGTTACCCCAGGCCCCCAGGGCCACCCTTGATGACCCAAGATACCTTTTTCTCTCTGGTGAACGCCGACCTTTGGACCCCAATTCAACGCACTGGGAGCAGGTTAGTCATGCACCAGGCCAATCAGAAGGTGCATCATCACTTCAGTGACACAAGGCTTGGGGGTCAAGCCCCTAACCTAAAGGGTATTTGGAAAAGACCTGGCCAAGAGGAAAGGGGTCAAAAGCAAATAAAGTGATCTGCTGAAGAGTCAAGGAAGGACAGTCCAGCTCCTATTCAGTCTGTCTTCTAGAGGAAGTTCTCATGGTGGTATCGTCCACCTCACATCTCCGAAGAAAATCAGCTCGGACGGTTTGTTCTTTAAAACAAAATGGACTATCGGCTCAAAAGAGCAAGGAGGAGGTTACTATAAATCTTCACTGACTTTTCACAAAATATTGTTTCAAAAATCACCTTGTCCGCCTTCCACTGCATTCTCTCAAAGCTGCTCTTTCTTTTCAACACAGTTAAGTCAAGGCGCCATGCTCTGAATGACGGGCTGACAGAAACAGGGAGGCAGCACAGGTAAAGTGTGCACACGCATTTTAATCTGATCATTTCAGAGCACAGTTTCTCTCTAAGCCTTTGGAGGACGCCAACATTGAGGGGAGAGTCAAAGATGAAAGAGCATAACCTCGTCAGGTTTTTATTCAGCCTGCCTTTCTCAATTTGCCCCTCCCACACATTGTCATTCTAAATCCATGACAATCCTCCGAGGCACGACGCACACACACACACACTCACACACACACACACACACACACACACACACAAGTCAACCGAGGTAACACTTTGTGTGATACCGCATGAATAGCGTAGGCCGTAAGGATGAAGCAGATAGAGATAAATGCAGCCCAGGATGTGGAGCGCTGCTCGCTGTGTGATTCCAACCCCTCTCCTATGCTTGTCTAATAGCTTGGATGGCAAAGGGGAACCCCCCCCCCCCCTCCGCCTGTGCCCCTGGGTCCTCAAACACTGGGCCATTGTGGGGAAAATCTTGCACACCAAATGGGACAGTGTTGTTGTTGTGGATCGTGTTGTTATTTTAGAGGCTGGCCATTGCATTATCTCGACACAGAGATTTTTCTTTCTTTTTTTTTTTGTCAGATGTTGATGTTGGCGTTGATGGATGTGGGGATGGGGAGCAGGGAAAGGAGCTTGATGTGGATAGGGGACAGAGATCCACTGAAGTAGGTCACAGCCATTGGGCATCCTCACAAAGGAGGAACAAGCACATACGCAAACGTGCCATCACACACACACACACACAGACCATGACAGAAGCTGTTCCTCTGTGTTCTAACTGCTAGGCCACTGGAAACACCCCCTTGTTCCACTTTGCTAGCCTCTTCTGTACCTGGGGGGGGGGGGGGGTTTCGGTGCCCTCTCGTGCCGCTGAGGTGCCACAAGGGGGGCGGCTCTTGTGCTGCCCTGCCCCCTTGGAAACGCAGTCTTTCACATGACTATCACGTTTCAAGGGCTGCACACTCAAGGAGATCTTGGCTTCAGCTTGAACTCCAAACTGCCACTCAGCGTGGCCACACCCCCTTACAACCCTTACGCCTTCCTGCCAAACCAACTGTAGGAGGACGTCTTGCTCACACGAGCCGCTGTTCAACTTAAGACCATTTCCTCAGGACTATTGAGTACTCGGAATTTATTTTGATGAAGCTCTTTGGAGACTTAGGGGACGGCCAAGGAATGACACAGCAAGAGCAACACCCGCAACCTAGATTACAGATAAAGTGGTCAGGACAATGAATGAATGAAGGAATGAATGAATGATTCATCATCTGGATGCACAAGTATTTAATGGATGACATAAGGCCCAGTACAATGTTAATATCTAATTCTGTCTAGTTTCAAAGATGAATTTTCACTTTTTTATTAATTCAGATCGTCTTGAACAAATTTGCATGACTGTCCACGTAGATACGAAGTATCAGCAACATTTATAACTGTCTTTGTAACGCATCACCAAAACTAAGCTCTGAATAGACTCCCGCTTTGTGAATCTGTTATCAGTCCTTTGTGGGTATGTCTGCCTCATCCACAGACAAGCAACCTGATTACAGTTGGTAATGGGATCAAAACACGAACCTTCTCCTAAAAACTCCCACCACCACCCTTGACCTCATGCCCTCCCCCGAAAAAAAAAAAAAAATTCTAAAGAAAATCTAAATGCAAGTCACACCATTCAGGGCCATTCTGCTTCGTCTGCCTGTAACACAATTCACTGAGCATTAAGTAAAAAAAAAAAAAAAGACGGCGGAAATAGATTAAATTGTTTTCAGTTATTTCATACAGTAAAAAATTGATTTGACACACGAGAAATTTGTGTTATGAGCTCGGTCCTGGAACAAATTATAGTTCGTATGTCAAGGTATTACTGTATCCTCATTTGCGCAATGACACAATGACACAACATCAAGACTAATACAAAGCTTCGTGACCATGCAAGTTTCATGAAGATGATGCGCCTGCCATATTTTTAGCACCTACTACGAAAGTCTTATGAACTTGAGGAAGACTTATGCTCATCTTGGTGAAAGACAGTGCCGAATGTGCTGCGCATTGCAGAAAGGCATCGCGGCATGAGCTCAAAACATCAAAAGCCAAGCAGGCGGCTTGGAGAGGAGGATGATCCCTGAGCTAAACAGATCTATAAAAGTATTTTGCCCAGAACTGAGCTCCACTAAATCTTATGATGGCGTCTGGGTCACAGGATGAGATACCGCTCTAACAACCAAAGCGAACTTGTCTGAAGGTTGTCTGTGAAATGATTAACCAGACAGATTCTGTTGATCAGAATCAAGTATGAAGAAGAGCTGGCACCCATTTCCCAAAACCCGAAACCCGGGCCAGGCGCCAGTCCTCGCACCCATCTGTTTCCCCAGTGCTGTGCACGTGTTGACTTTTCTCACTGTTTGAGCTCAGGGGTGTGTTGGTTGTGTAGTCTGACACACAATCACGGGTGACTGAGGGGTAACTCAGCGGTGTCTCTCACTGACCGTATGCTCACCGTGAACTCACTCACCGCAGAGGAGAAGCATTGGGTGCATCTCATCCCAGCCCATATACGAGGTCTCCTTTGGGACCTGTGTGTCTATCTGGGCCTCATAATAAACCCCTTTTCATCAAAACTCAAGCATTAACTAGGCTACTGGTTTCTTCCTCATTACCAGCAGATAAACTTCACTACTCTTAACGAACACACTCAGACATATTTCCGCTGCATATTACCGGCGGCCCTCACATCGGCACTGAACTGGTGGTTGTTTTCCATTGCAAATGCGACATGGTTCAAAACCAGCTGACTTCAATATGATGCACAGTATATTATAAAATAAAATAAAAAGAATTTCCTTCAGCATAAATAAAGTATCTGGTATCTATCTATTAGGGGTGTAACAATGAATCGTGGTAAGGTGCATCGCGATGCAAAGAATTGACGATATGCATCGTGGAAAAGAGACGGTGCTAAAATATTCCTGTATTTTCTATTTTCCAAGTTGAATTTGTGCTGAATTTAAGCAAGCAATTTAACGCAAGAAGAACGCACATGGCACCCCTTTTCTACAGTCTTAGTAATAAGCAAAAAAACGACATCTCTGTGAGCACACACTGCTCAGAACGATAAAAGCTTGGAGTGGGTGAAGCAGATAGAGAGAGGGCGGTGGCTGGCAGCTACTATGCTGCTGCTGTTCCTGGAGGTCAAAGTGGCATCCTCATTAAAACGAGGTGGGAAACAGCAACCCCGATAGTTCAAGTCTGCAATATCGCCTCATCAGCAACCACATACATAAACAACCTTAAACACAAACACAATCTGGCTTCCTGCCAAGAACAGCATGGCTGCACACATACGTATTAAATTTGTAGTGATATATAAACATGAAAAAAACCTCCAGAAGGAATGTTTTTCATGACCAGTGCATGTTTGCCAAGATGTAAAATTACATTTGCTTATTTTTGCAATTGTTCTGTGACGTCCTTTTGGCTGGAGTCAAAAGTGACAGTTTAACTCCCATTACATTCAGTTCATCCTCCTTTACTTTTTAACCTCTGCCGAAGGTTATGTCATCACCGGGGTGGGCTTGTTTGCCTGTCTGTCTGTTAGAAACGTAACGCAAAAAGTTACAGACGGATCTTGACGAAATGTTGGGAATGTTACCGGAAACAGATGATTACATTTTGGTGATGATCCAGAAGAGATCCTGGATTAAGGATCACTTTGAAATGTTCATTAACATTGCAGTTAATGGAGCTTTAAAATGTGTTCCTCAATATCTCGGTTTATTATTGACATATTTATGGCATTTGATACAGTCATGTAGGGTGGAGGCCTCTATCGCACCACCCAATTTCATCTGGATCCGATCTGGTTTGCGGATCCTGTCGCAATCTTTCCAAAAATAGGGGTGCACATTGTGTTTAGCGGGATTACGGAAAACTGCTGGATGGATCTTGAAGGGGAAAAATGTGAAGATGGGTCTTGGTCTAATGTAGAGCCCATCAAATTTTGAGAGCGATCCTGATACCTCTCTTTGTGTATATATATTGTTTCTTTAAGAGAGAGAATTTAGTTTTAGTTTTTGATTATGTTCCGATGTGTGCCTTAAGCCGTGGGCCTTCAGACGATTTTATTATGTTCGCATAATAATAATAAAGTATCTTGAATCTTGAATCTTGAATACCTGTCTGGATATATATTTTTTTTCTGGATTTTCCCATTTACTTATAATGGAGGCTTTTATTTTTATCATATTTTGTAAAATATGCATTGAATTCACTCGCCAGAAATCACAGTCATAAAGGGGTCCGATATGACCTATCATGCAAAATGTCTCCTGGGATCTGATCCAGAATCAGGTCAGGCAAAAAAATACAATTTTAACATTAAAACTCCATTTATGGATTCAAAAATCAGTTAACAATACACATCAACTCTGATTCACTTTTACCTTTCATGGTTGGTGGATAAAGATACCAAGAACAATTTAGAACCTTTTGGTGATGATCCAGATTACCATGTGGATGTTGTAAATCCAATTAGGAGGGGAATGAGCTGCTTACAGAACCCTTTATGAACAGGGTAAAGGCAAGTGATTTTTAGTTCAGGCTCTGTGATGTCCCACTTCTGCCCCAGGCTGGGATGAATGATTACCTCAGATCTCACCAGGCCATTCTGCTGGGAGTAAGTTTCTCATGTTTGTCTCTGACAAAATGAGACCAGGTATGTTTTACAGTGACTTCAAGCACCATTTAAGATGTGTGCATCCTGCATTACTCATTATTATTATATGATAATAGACACATAATAAACTGTCTAGGTTACAGAATTGAACGTTTTTAAGGGTTGTTGTTCAGAGGACTTACGCCAATGCCCTTACGCTCTTCTATTTCCTATATTTAAAGTATCAGGAGGTTTGTTTTCCATCCATATCTAATGTTAAGCATAATTCAGACTTTAAGTGGATTAATCACAACCGCAGGTTCTCCTGTTAGCCTGCACAGGAGGAAGCAAGCACAAGAAAGGAGTTAAAGTTTTAAATTGCAGCCTTCTATGTATAGCATGTACAAATAAACTTACATACATGTACTAAAACACACCTCCCCTCTCACTCTGAGTCACTCTTTGCCCCTCTCGGTCACTTGCTAGTCGTCTTTCCCAGCACTAGAAATAACTTCAAAGAGAGCTGGTAGCCTTGAGGAGAGAAGAAGTGGGATCCAGTTACAGCCGAGCAGCTGGGAGGGCCCTCCAGGTGGGGCCCGACACTCCTTCTCCCGTAACATTAGCACTGTAAAGGGATACCGCTGCTTTTCCTCTCAAATAATGAAGACTTCCTCCCTTTTGTCTTCTCCACTGGGACTAAAGGAACAATTAAACAAGTTAGTCCAACAGTACTGTCCTTTGCCAGTCTACGGCGCCAATGTACATATGGAGCAGCAAAAACTTTACATTCTGAACATCAGCTGGACTTCTGTGATGTGAACAGCCGACACTTCTGCAACGCGAATTAAACAAACTCCGCCCACTTGACTGGCGAGACCGTTTGACTTCAGGATGAGTAAAAAACTTTGGCTGCGCAGTCAGAACGTCCGCAATTCTGTGCTGGCTTCGCCCCTTTACTTTCTATCCACTCTTTAACCGTCCCTGAAAATCACCTCCACGCCATCCTCATAGCAACGGGCAAAGCAAACAAGTGCCATGGTTCCAGTGTGAGCAGGGGACGCTGCCGAGGACACCTAATAGCATGTAAACGTCCGGATATGCAGCACAAAGCTCTGGGGTTGACAGCTCTAACACTGAGCAGGACGCCGAGCTTATGGCTCTATTAACTCACTGCGAGTGCCTTCTGGCGTGTGTGTGTGTGTGTGTGTGTGCGCTCTTCCTGGTGTCACGTTCAACTCTTCAGTCCTTAAAAACCAGAGTGACACGTACTAACATGAACAAAGGACAGGCCGACAAAGTTCAGGGGTCAATATTGGGCTGGATGCCACCATTTTTGAAAGGGGGGGAGAGTGGAAAGAAGCCCCCCCCCACCCCCACCCCCATGAAGAGATCACATCAGCTATGCAGAAAGATAAAGTAACAGTAAACAGTAAACAAACATATTGTCTCCACAGGTAACAGACTGCTGTCCTTATGAGGACAATTATGGTAGCAAACACGGGTATAACGTGTTGACACCGTCAATTCATTCGCACGACTAGCAGTGTAACACACGACTAGCAGTGTAACACACCAGCAGTGTAACACACGACTAGCAGTGTAACACACCAGCAGATGACAACTACCTATTTGTTTAGTCTAGTAAAACTAACATTTACGTAAAAGAAAAACAGACAACATAAAGTTACCAAAAGGAACAAAATACTGATGGCTGATTTATGCATCAGAAGTCTGAAGATGCTAGTATGTATAGTTTGTGACCCCCCCCCCCCCCCCCGTCCCCCCCCCGTCCCCTTTCAGGGTCACCTTATAGGAAAAAATAAATCATGTTTCCAAGGAAACCATGAAAAAATATAAAGATAAGTCAAAAGTCAAAAGACAACCCTTTATGATTGAGGCTAGGTATGACCTACGCTCTGGTGTTGTTTTCTACATATACATCTAAGAGAACCGAAAAAAACAAAAGATGACATCTGTTGAAGTCGATTGTCTTCAAAGAACTTAAATGTCTGCCAAGTGGTTTCTTATTCAGTTCAGTCCCACAGTCAACCCAACACATCTTCAGCTGTTGTTCTACACGACATTCAATGTTTGTGTGGTTTATATCCACATATACCCCCCCCCCCCCCCCCCCCCGATCACCCCGCACGGTAAAAGTCAAAGCCACTGCTTAATGAGCTGTGATTAATGATGCTGCTGACCGGTGAGGATGGAGGCGGGGCTGGAGGCGGGGCATGCCACATGTGTGTTGCAGGGCTGAGAGGTTGACGTTGCTATAAGTGGACCGAGGGGAGGATTGCACACCTTGGCTCTGAGTGGCCTTTGATGTTGCGCGGAATCTTTGATGGCCTCGGGCCACGGAGGAATGCTGCTAACCCCCCCCTCCCCACCCACAAAGCCCCCACAGCTGTGGAATGCAGCACAAGCGCCTGCTGCTCGGCCTGCTGGAAAGGGATTAGAGCAAAGACGCTGCCCTGCCTCCCCTTCCTCATCTTGCCCCCCCCCCCCCCACCCTGCCCTCTGGGTATGGACAGCATGGCAGCAGCCTTGTCCAAGCCCCACAATTTGAGATGATAGTGGTAAGAAGAGGACACATTACCAAAGAGCTGCTGGCACAAGTTCCCTTCCTCTGCAACTGCTGGTCCCAGCAATGACGGCTCAAACTGCTGAGGTTCTCAAATCCGATAAACACCACGGCAGTTTCATTCATGGATTAGCGGGTCCTCCTCCAGAGAGCAGAATCACACCAGCCAGCCAATGGGAAGCGCTGCTTTTTCTTTCGTCCTGTAACTACTGTGGAGTCACTTAATCCAATTAATCAGGAGAAACCCTTCCTGAACACTCTCTTCGTTGTTCAGTATGTAATATTGTTGTAGTCAAGACCACACCAACCGAGACCGAGACAAGACCAAAACTGTACTGTATATGTATATATATATATATAAACACAACAAAACAGAACAGAACAAAATGACCAGTACCCTATTTTTCGCATTAAGTTTGCAACAAAAACAAATTCTGATATGCTGTTTTTGAACCAGCAAAATGAAACAAATCTCAAATGTGTTATTTTCTAACTTTTGCCCTGTCGGGTGACCACCAGACGATTGTCTGCCTGAAATCACTGCCTCCTGTGTGATTCATACCCACGTTTAGACTCTTTTCTTTTTTTCTCCCTGTCGTCAGTTGCCATTGAACCCCCTGTTACACCAAAAGCCATTGAGGTGTAAAATAAAATAAAATATTTGTGACGATTTCAAAGTAAAATTGTCAATCTAAAAATAACTTGCAACAGTTTACAGGACAAAAAGCTCCTAAAGGTCAAACATTCTGCAAAAAAAAAAGAGTTCAGCATGTTTAACATTTTAATAAATCAACGGCTAATAAGAAGAACTCACACGGCACAGGTCACTTCTGCTTTTTCACCAGACTTCTACGTGTCCAGCCAAGCTAAACAGGCGCTTTTAATGCAGAAGGGGGCGGAGTCATAGGCAAGTCGGCGGGCCCTGTCAGTGATTTAATGGCAGAGCAGAAGGAGACAAGCGGTCTGACTTTCAGACCTCTGCAGAGGTAGATAAGATCGGTCTGATCTCGAGACCTACAACACTAGTACATAATGTGCAAATGTATAGAAATATCTCACTGACATCATCAAAACATCATTTGGTTCAAGCTGCTGATCAAAACCCAAACGGATTCATGTTGACTGTCAAGTACGAACAAGCAGAACCAGAGTGCTGTATGATCATGGTCATATCAACACAATGACGTTTTGCGTAAATTCAACACAGAATAATTTGCATCAGCCGAGTGATGTGGAATAAAAGATACTTGGATGGTGCAGCTGGTCTCCAGCGTCGGCTTATTTTGGATTTACATCGCGTGGGAGAGCAGCTGGCTCCCAACTCACAGCTCCATCACCTAAGCCCAATATTTTTGAGATAATAGATTAAGGGAATGGCAAACATTCCACACGACCCTGGCAAATCGACGAGGAGGGCAGCCATATGAAATCAAGGAGACTGTGTACTCTGCCGCAGTGAATTCTCACACTGATAGAAGGGTGTGTGTGTGTGTGTGTGTGTGTGTGCATGTGCAACAAGTACAGCAGGAGAGGAACCACAGTCCTTCCTCGTCTTTGATGGGAGGTAGACGAGGCTTTCTGCGAAGGTCAGATTCCTCACACATTCAACTTGAATAAACTTCCACACCACCATGCAAACCCATTCAGGTGGTGTCTCTCCAGGCGTGGCTAACGGTGGCTAACTAGGCTAACGGTGGCGTAATGGTTAGCACTGTCGACTCACAGCAAGAAGGTACTGGGTTCGAGTCCTGTATGAGCAGAGTTTGTGTGTTCTCCCCGTGTCAGCGTGGGTTTTCTTCCCAACTCCAAAAACACACAATTTAGGTGAACCGATTCCTCCAAATTGTCCGTAGTGTATGCGTGTGTGCGTGAACGGTTTGTCTTGGTGTGTGTGGATGTCTTGGGGTGCACCCCGCATCTCGCCTTAGTATGGCGGCTCCCTCGCCGGTGAGAGTTCAGCAGAATGTGAGCATGTTTGTATTTGCACATGTTCACACTCTTAAATAAATGTCTGCACGGACGTTGGGTTTGGTAAAATAGGAGCTACTCCCTCCTCACCTCTTTATCCCCCCCCCGCCCCAGCCACGCAGCTTAGAGGAAGGGTGGCAGTAGAGAAGCAGCCAGCATTAGCACCGGTTTCAGATTTCCTGCCGCCTCTAACTTGTTTTCTTTCGGAAACACTTATTGGGTCTCCAACTACACCAGAGGAAGCGCTCGCCTACATCACTTCCAGGTCGGTCGGCTAAGGTCACGCTGCGCTCAGGGGGAAGGAGTCAAAGAGTGGGGCTTCAAAAAAAAATAGATTTTATTTCATCACCATCAATTAGCCTCATGGTTGAGGGTCAAATGGACTGACCTTCAAAGAAAACATAGGACTAAGCAGTGAGAAAAGTGTATTCCTTTTCATGACAATGTGTATGTGTGTGTGTGTGGGGGGGGGGGCAATATAAAAGACATGTGTGATACAGGAGCTAAGAAAAAAAACAAGACATGTTTCCAAGTATAATACGAGGAAGAAACAAGACCTGGGAAGAAAAATCAGCTATAGTTTTCCTGTTTTTTAGTCCTTAAGGGAGGAAAACAATCTGCCAAACGTTCTTTTTTTTGGCGTCTTTAAAGATAACAAACAAGCAACACACTGATACACGGCTGTATGTGCTTGCAGAGACTTAAGAGAGGCCCAGCGATATAGTGGGGAGGCTCATATCACCAGTCAACGTAGGCACGTATCTCACAACCCTTAAATAATACTGCATTACAGAAATCGCATTTTAAACTCTCTAATATCAATTCCTCAATAATCAACCAATATATTGAGGGAAACATTTAAGCTCTATTGACTGCAATGCTACTGAGAATTTTATCCAGATCTCTTCTGGATCATCACCAAGGTTTGGATCATCTGTTCCTGGTAACAGTCGCAACATTTCTCGAAAATGCCATCAAGAGCCGTTGGGAACTTTCTGAGTTATCTTGCGAACAGACGGACAGACAAACAACAATGAGATAACTTCGGTAATTACCCTAACATGAAGATCAAAGAGTAGATGATGAGATTCTGCAAGTAAACGTAGAACCAACGTTTCAAGAAAAAATACAAATGTTTAATTTAAACTGAAGTCAACACTAGCCTTCATTCGAGACGCGCTTTAACTTTATCTGAAGGCAGGAGCAGCGCCCGGCGGCGGCCAGGTTTACAACTATCTCTGTTTTCAGAGACTCTCCCTGGATTTGTTCTGACCCGTGATCAGGTTAGACAAGTCTCTCCATTCAGCTACGCAGTAATACTGATATCCCCCAAAGAGAGGGAGGAGGAGGTGGAGAAGAGGGGGGGGGGGGGGGGATTCTATCAGAGATTAACTCGCAGCACCCAACCGAGCCGGTTCTGGGTTCACTGCCTCACTCAGTCCGATCTTACCCACTAGTCTCTTATTCTAAAGCAAAGCATGTCTTTGATACTCGACTAGAATGAATCTGGAGGCGTTACAGGTTTCTTTTGTGCTTTATGCTGCACAGAGACTCTGTGTGTGTGTGTGTGTGTGTGTGTGCGTGCATGCGTGTGTGCCAAAGCTGGGATTTCTTTCTCTTTAACCCCCCCCCTCCACTCCTTTTTCTCCCTTGTCCCTTTGCCTTCATCTCCTGCTCCCCTTCCCCCCCACCAAAAAAATGGAATCGGAGGATATTTTTTGCTCTAATTTGGGTCCCATCACGTACTATAATCCAAAAAGATCAAACTCCTCCCGACAGAGACCGGGCTTCAAACCTGTTGCACTTTGGAATCACAGTGACTGCATTTGCATTCCAGCCAAAAAAAAAAAAGAAGGTGGTCACTAGTTCAGAGGAGTTTGGACGGCGGATATGGGTGGGTGGGATTTTGGACAGCGAGGGGAGGACAGGGTGGTTGGGGTTGTGTGGGTGAGGTTTGACTCCCCTTGGAGATTTTCTTAAACCCATTACATCAGCTTTTTTCTGCTTCATGGGGTCCAAGCCCTGAGCTTTTGTGAGGGTAGAAAATGACCCCAATTGACATCCAGTGTGGTTGTAGATGGTTAATTGTGGCAAAGCATATTTGGCATGAATAAAACAAGATTCCAGAGGCCTTTCATTTTATTTTTTTTAATCCTTTTTTACTCCTTTGTAATCAAGCCTCTAACAAATACAAGGCTGCCATACCCCAAAGTATGTGCTTTCTCTGAAATGCCCAAAATAAAAAATTGCAGATCAAAAGGGACGAGGGCACAAAGTACAATATCAAAGTGATTTTCTTACACACACACACCATGATTCAGTTCATTAAAAAATAAAAATAAAAATGCCCACAATTCCCGACATTTACACCAGTCTAAGTATGAATGTCGTGGCTCTCGTAAACTCACGAGCACGCTGTAACGCCAACGTTCTAAAACGCTGGCCAACACATCCACTCAAAGGAGAGGATGCAGAATCAAGAGAAATGTGTGAAACACGAAATGATGCAGCAGTGCTGCTGAGCCCGACCCACACATTCTGATGAAGAAAGGCCTGAAAACAGAAAAGAAAACGGAACGATTCAAAAGAGGCCACTCGCTGGTGCCAGGCTAACCGATCAACAGCTCATAGACTGTCAAAAGCTAAGGGGGGGGGGGGGAATGTCAAAAGCACCACTGATCTCCCCCCTTTCACCCCTAATGTGATCAAACAGGAGCTCCTTCCCTGGGGGGAGGGGGGGAGGAGGGGGAGTAAAAGATAAAGAGGGAGAGAAAGTGAATGAGACTGCAGCTTTGGTGCACCGTAGGAAGCCGTCCACCAGCAGCACAACCAAGCAGCGAGCACAAAACATCATGCCGTCCGCTCAAGCATTCTTCCAATCCCACAGAGAAGAGGAAAAAGAGGAAGACTTGGATGAGGAGGAAAGAGTGGCTCGGCAAACAGCGAGGGGCAGAGGCTCAAAGGGGCCTGGTTGCCCGGGTGAAGGGGACCCGCTGCTCCAAAATGTCCACATCAAGCGTCCAGCTACAGGCTAGACCCCGTAGAGGTGTGTTCCCAGTGGGCTGCGAGGTCAACGCAACGGACAAAAGGGAAATGACATGCTGCTACTCTGGCAGAGCAGCTGGGTGGAGAAGAGCGGGAGTTAAAGTGTGTGTGTGTGTGTGCGTGTGTGTGTGCGTGTACACCTCAATCATGGGAAGCCTCCCTTAGAGTTGCAGAATGGGAGGGTTTTATTCAGAACTACAAAATGTATTTCCAATACACTGAATTAAAGAGTTGGTATCAAAAGCAACTGAAGGACGCAATAGATTCATGCAATTGTGTGGTGTAAACAAATAATCTTTTACATCTGGATGCCATATTAATTCAAACATTTGGTGGTTCTCGCCATTGGTAGAAAAATGAGGGCAGGAAGGTGCTGGGCCAAATTGGGGCTCGTCAAGGCGATGGAAACTTATTTGAAAGAAAGACTGGCAGGCGCTGGTGGGAAAAGCAGGCACAGAAGGTGTGGATCCAGACAGGACAGGTAAAAGAGGTCCAGTTGCGTCACTTCTTGCGTGTCCTTTGATTAGACACCTCAAAGCCACATGGACTTACGCCTGGGGTGCAGCGCCATGTGACCTGGCCATGCAGTCCCCATCATAGCCAACCCAATCAACCCTGTGGTTTTCATTCATGCCACTGTGGGACTCACAGACTATGACCGCCATCACTAGGAACACAATTCATTCAAGACAATGTGTGACACCCACTGTATATATTACCACAAGAGTAAGACAAACAGACAGGGAAAGTGGCATTAACTACTGGACTTGCCATGTCTGTCCATGAACCTCATAGAAATATATGTTTGTACCCTGGAAAAAGAATACACGTTTCTCTTTCAGCAGCAAGAGAAAAATAAATAGCCTGCATGAGAGATGGGGGGGGGGGGGACCTCAACTTGATCTGGTGTGGAAATAATTCCATTACCTTATAGCTTGTTGTAAAGGGTCAATTGTTCTTTTGATCGCCCAGAGTGTTTATGAACACTGTGGGATCAGCCCGGGCCGATGGGCAAGGCTGGCCACCCGGATTCCTCCTCCGAAACATTTGTTCAGCAGCAGGCCAAAGCAGAGCGACGCACAAACGCAGTATTGTTCCTCTTCTCACTGGGTGAGGTTGGAGCCCACGGGGAAGATGAGGGAAGTGGACAGGAGAGCCGTGGAGCTGATGGCTCAGGGTCGGGAATCAGCGGATCCTGGGGGATAACTGCTGCTGAAGAGTTAAACATCAACGCCACTCTTACACACAACCGCTTCCTGCCATCAATATTACCCAGGACTTTGAAAAGGCAATGGCCAGCATCTGAAGATCAGATCATTTCACAGTTGAGTGGGCCGGCCGTTCCATCACTGAGAGCCCCCCCGAATGTTGTACCTTATAGATCTCATAATTCCATATATGTCCTTGTATATCGCCGTTTGTTAGAAACTCCTGGGGATCCTTAATATTATTCTTTTTAAAACATGGAACCACTTAGATGATTGTAACGTTGGGGCATTTGGTTCCACATCTAGGAGGACTGCAGTTATTTTCTGAAAATAGGAAGCCATGGCAAACACCGAAAACAAAAAAACACGCTGGGGGGGAAATAAATGCAGTTTTTATCCTTCAGGAAGGATGTCACAAAAAAAATGTCATGGAGCCTTTCTCTGGACTCAAGCCATTGGAGGGAATTTGTGTGATACACGACTAGTAGCAGAAACAACCATTTCTTTAACTCTTTCAGTGCCAGCCATTTTCAGCTGGCTGAGTGCCCCAGTTGTCACGCATTTTTCCTGATTTTACAAGCCCAACAGAATATTCTTACTATGACTATGCACACACCAAAGACTAAAGTATCTTCCTTCATCAGGTCAAAAAAAGTGTGTTCCCACCATTTTCGTTCCGGAGTTATTCGCCGTTGAAAAGAGGCAGATTTCAATGTCAGGGTTGGCAATAAATGTTTGGGTTATAAAAAAAAGCTTATTTAGACGTTAATGGCACTGAAAGAGTTAAGGCCATCTTATAAAAAATAAAAAACAAATTGGATATGAGCTAATTTATAAGTCTATGGTGAAATTTATACTCCATGCCTCTGTTTTTTATATGAACAGAATGACATCTGTGAGGCTCGACTATGTCCCTTTTGAAATGCAGCGTGATGATTGTCCAAGGACAGAGAAAAAGGACGGGACGGGGAAATTCCAACTGTCGCTGCTTAAGCCAAAAATAAGCCTTGCCATGTTACACTGAAGACGAATGTCAGACAGAATACAAAAGGGACAGGCGCTACGAGGGAATAAAAGCGTGTTCGAGTAAGCTTAGTCAGTCTTTCCCATTTTTGCATATGAAATTCCATTGCAACTAAAAGGTCGGGACCTGTGAGCCTTAAGGAAAGAATGTGTGACTTGGACTGGGAGACTCAAAGGGACCGGGACATTCCCTGGCGTCCCAGCTGGGAGGATACCGCATGGATCAAAGAGGCTGTGTGAATCTTGGCGAGGGGTAACTGCGAGGGCATGAGAATGGTCTGGGAGGGGTTCTGCACTTCGTGCTTCATGTGTGGAAGTCCCTGGACTGTTTACAGCTTTGTCCTGTTTCTTTAATCATTCACAAAACACAAAAAGAACACAGTTGGCCTCGTCCGTTAGCGTCCCCAGGGCTTGTGGCTAGCATGCTAGAGCGTGAGTCACACAGTCCGGCGAGCAGCGTGCTTACCACACGTTTGTCTTGGCCAGCTGTGCCGTGCTGCAGAACAAGGAACGATGAAGCCTCTTGTGACGGCCAGGCCAGCTCCTTTCTCTTCTGAGACGCACTCTCGTAACTAAAAGTCAGCATCTGCACGCTACGTCTCTGCCCAGAACCAGCGCCTAGCGCCGGCCTACAGTCAGGAATCACAGCTGCTAATTTCTAGCATCTGTGATCAATAAAATCTTTAAAACAAATATCGGAAAACATGCAAATGTAAAGACACTCAAAAGCAACCAAACCATCTATATGTGTCAATAAAGGCATCGATCACTGACAACTTCATGAGCTAAAGGATGGCAGAAAAATAGCGCTGCAACTATTCAGCGATTAAATCGATTAGCAAAAAGCTTCAATTTCAATTATGTCGCCTCGAGGATTCGTTTCATTAGTGTTGTGTATTAAAATCACAAAAAAACTGCTGCCGCGCGGCGCCGGGAACTTAAGCGACGCTCGATTCCACACCAGAGGGGAAGCCAGAGCAGAGCGAACGGCGGGGAGAAAGATGGAGAGAAGAACGACAACGAAGGAGAAGAGGAGGAAGGAGTCCAAAGACAAAGACACAAAGTTTTGGACCATTTCAAGCAACAACAACAACGCGGCGCTACGTTTGTCAAACAGAGCTGGCGTATCGCAACAGCACTGCAGCGATGCTGCAGCACCTAACCAGGAAGCATCCAGAACATTTATCATCCAAACAGCCAGAAACAAGGTCAAAGCAATACAAGCAGCCAACGCCATGGATACGCTGGCGCCATATAACTAAAACCCTCTATTGTTGTTTTGGGCAAAAGGCGGTAGAGATAAAACACAGCATATTAATGGCAATGGCTGTTTGATAATGCATTATTGCCAAACTGGATACAGAAAATATTCCTGTAGAATTAGATTGTATCTGTACACGGTACTCATCTTTTATACAGTGTGTGGCTTCACTCGCGTATCTTACTTTCATTTGCATTCAATGTTCTTGTGAAATTAAAGTGCAATCTTAATGCTAATAATGAGTGTGTAGTTCAAAATAAATGTTGTTTCGTTTATTATATATCTCTTAATAATATTATGAAACACTTTAATGTATTTTTATCCAATTAATCAAATTAATGAATCGATGGTTTAATCAATTATTTCTCTAATAATCGATAGCTGACACCCTAGTAGAAAACGTTAAAAAATTTTCACTGAAGTTCGGATTAATCCTGTCAATATTTAATGGTATAATAAATACTTTAAGTGAATTAGTTTGTTATTTTATATGTTAAATGCATCCTAAGAAATTTTGCTCAAGTGAAACGAAGCAAAAACCCTTAAAATGAAGATAAATAATGCTCTACACCAACTTCTGAAAGACGGTTATTCATGTCAAAACAAGCAAACAAAGGTGGGGGGGGTGTAGTTTGTACTGCTGGCGCCCCCGACTCCGAGCCTCGTGTGAATGCTTGTACCTGGCATGTCACAGTAACTAAAGGCTCATCATATGCAGAGAACAGAGCGCCTTTTGTGCAGAGAACAAGGACAACCTGCATCATGTCAGGCTTCTACCCCTCTGAGAGAGGCGAAGTCTCGACCTCCAGCACCCAGCCTGCCAGCCAACCAGGGCCCAACCTGGAGACGCCTGTCATCACCAGAGGCCTCTATTCATCCCTGCAAAGACAAAGACAAACGTGTGCAGCAGCCATCTGAGGCATCCCGAGCATCCAGATATCCACCCGCGGTAGCATTTTCAGCTTTCGTGCGCCTCTGCGTTGAGTTATCCACCGTTTTTTCCCCACTTGTTTTGCTCTTCATTGCCGCCTCACATGGAGCAAATGCATGAAAACCTTTACAAGTGATTTAAACCTCAAACAGCAACAAGCGAAGGAGTTTTAAACATCCCAATGTCCAACCCTTCCAGTCTTGCCCTGCTTTGGCCACATTGGGCCTCAACTCTGTGATGAAATGTCCACCTGTCGATAGCATCATCCCCCTCCCCGCCCCCCGCCCACCACCACCCCCTTGTCTCGGGGCATGTATGGCGGCCACCGATAAAAAGGCCTGTAGATAAGAGGAAACACAAGCTGTGATGGGGGAACATTTTGCTGGCAGGAGAACAGAACCGAACCGAACACGCCAGTGTAAAGGAATGAGAGTGAGAGACAGCAGGAAAGGAATGGTGAGGGAAGGAGGAGACAGGAGAGGACGCGACGATGGGAGAGAATGAGAAGGAGGGACGGACAATCTGAAATTAATTAAAGGCAGAACTCTGTGATAAGCAAAGACTGATGTGTATCCCCAGACCAAAGAAGTAGAGGCCCTTGTGTCGTAGAAAAAGTTGTACAAATGACCCCAGAGTTAAAGTTCCTTCAGGGAATGTTTCTAAACCAGCTCACAACAGGATGTGACATAAAAACGGCGAACCTGCAACATGAAGTTCCTCCGTAAAAACGGCCCCAACATAATAGCATTGCACAGAGCACCGCTGTTGTCCTTACAAAGCCATGCTGCAACGCTTCCTCCGCAAGGTAACAACATGGCTCCCCGACATCAAGACAAAGTGACACTAACAGACCGGCAGCAGTCAAACGGCCACCGGCGCCGACCACTCCTTCGCTGTTTACAGGCCATTTCTCTGGAAAACAAGAGTGAACGTAAATCAATCATAGCTGTTGACACGGCTAAGACCAGAGGGGACAGGTGCACCAGTGACTCCAATGACCTCCAGGGGATGTATGTGTCCCCTAGCAGTGTCCCCTTTCAAGATTGGACACACAAACCAGTTGGTCCACCCTGGGATGCGAGCATAGCGGCTCATTCTGCTACAGCTTGGGAAACCTTTAGGAGACCCTATTTTAGCCTTCAGTCACATTTCTGTCCCTCCAATTCATCGGGACAGTATTTCAGTCTTACACTTCGGGTCCTCTTGTACAATTCCCCATCCTTTTGGGTAGAACTACTGCAGTCCAAGCTCTCTTATCTGCCGTACTCACTGCATGTCGTGCTGAAAAGCAAGTAGCATTGGCATGTGTAAAATGTAAACTAATATATTTCGCTGGAGAGAATCCATTAGCCTGCGTTCGACCGGCACGCCCTGCTCCTGACCAGGCTCCCTCCCATTGGCTCAGCGTCAACGTAAATGTGTCCCAGCTAATCCAACAGTTGTCTGGCTACACTGGCAGTCACCTCGGGGTCTCGCTCTACCAGTCGTGTCAGGAATCCACACACTCCTTGCATACCGAGTGGCCGGAAATCCTCCCGTTAGAGCGGGGCCTTTGAAGACAGGGCCATGTGTTGGTCGACCGAGGAGGGTGACAACGAGCAGGGCTGTTATAAGGGGCGGTGGCAGGGATGTACAGGCGGTACTTAAAAGGCCTTTAGGGTGACATCAGCATCACTCTGAGCCAAACACAAAGCAGTGAAGTGGCTCAGGTTCCATAGAAACCAGCCACTTTTTCCGGCAGACCTTCCGAGGAACTGGGACTGTGCCTGCTGAGAGTGCAGTCGCAGCCTGCAGATCTGTGAATGGCTTTTGTGTTGCTGGCGGGGCAGAACAAAGTGAGCTCAGGTTACTGCACTCCTCCCGTTATTGGGCCACATTGTCTCTAATTATTCTGGCAAACATTGACACAGCATGTGTGGTCTCGCATTTAAACTACCCCCCCTCCCCACGTTTAACACAGCGGAGAGAATAGAGGAGAAAACAGAATGTACGAAAAGGGAGGGAAGGAATGACGAAATGAACCTGCATTCACTGCTTTGTGAATCGTCCTGATGAAATTGCAAGGTAGATTGCACTAAGGTGCACTAAGGTGCACTAAGGTGCCCTAAGGTGCCTTGTTTGCCCTGTTGTTTTTGTGCTTGCGGAGAGGACACGGCGTATACCCAGGGGAGCCTCCTCACCTTTCTCCCACGCCACCTCGTCTCAGGGAACAAACGCACCATGCCAACTAAGAAATTCATGAGAAACCGACACCGTCCATTAAATGGGGAAGAATGCAAAATGAGGATGCAGCAACTGAAAACAGAAAACAGCCGCAACTTTTAAACCCAACCCCACACTCTAATTTGAATCCCGAATCCTTCCAGTTGTTGGGGAAAACAATAATTATGACAAACTTATGCATCAGTAGCTTAAAAAAAATCGTCTGTCCACGAGCTTTAGCTCGAGGGCATGCTTGCAGACAAGCTGTGCAAAATATGCAACGCGGTCGCTACGAATAGGAAATGGCTTTGAATGAGGCCCACGGATGGTCTGGGGTTAAGCCCAATCCCAAAACCAGTCGGAATGATCTGAACAGGTGAGAACACCTGTTATCATTTGTAACAGTGGTCGAGAAAACGTCAGAGGAGTCTGAAGCCATGAAGGCAAGAGTCAAATAAACTCTGGCTCCATTACAGATTTTTACTGAAAGTCATTGGAGCAAATGGACGGGCTCATTATCCCTTTCCCAAAGATGGAGTTTGGTTGGCAGGAGTTGTTTATATATATAGCAAGCATCAATATCGATATGCATGCTTTATCAGAGCACAATGCATTTATTGACATACTGAAGCCATGATCATCAGATGCAGACTGCTGACAGCTACAAAGTTTAGTGTCAGGACTAAAAACAACTGCAGGAATCAAGCATTTGATGTAAATTATTTGTAGTTTCTTTTACACACATGCATTTAGTCTGCAACCATGGATACTCCTGGCAACATCAAACGGGTTCAAACGCTGCATCTTTCCACCGAAACAAGCAGAGAGGTTTTTGTCACCCTCTAACTAACTCGCAGCATGAAAGCTAAGTAAGACTGAGACTATATCTGAGCTCGATACGTCTTAAACATACAGATTTAAGATCCTCCTGCATTCATTTTTTCTGGACAGGCATTGTGCTCTCATTCACATCTCAGAGTCACATCGCCGGGCTGTTTATTTTTGAAACGTCTACGGGATGCATGCCACTCCAGCGGTGACAATTTGACTTTGTCGCATGCCTGTGGGATGCAAGCAGAGCAGCAAAGGGCTGCATTGGCCCGTCTTTTTCAGTCATATCCCATTCTACCCAAACTCGATCTGTCCGGTCTCTCAAAACAGCTTTCTGGGGAAGCGTGATTCTTTCACATGTCTGAGGACAAGTTATCATTAGCAAGCCAAGTGTGTTTGGACTAACTGCATGTAGCAAAGAATAGCACGTCTGCTTGTGTCCTCTTTAAAATAAGCCACAAAAAAAAAAGGCTAAAAATGAGAGAAGTACAGCATGAACCGGCAATTCGTTAACAGAGATACATTTACTATGTTGTCTGGTCTGACTAAGGACAAAATCAAATCAAGTCAAACATGAAACTGCTTTTACTAGAACATTTTAAACCAGATCAATTAAACCAACAACAATCGAATGCCAAAAGCTAAATCTGTAGAACACTGCGCAGGTCTGTGGACATAAGGCTGCGAATGTCCGATCGCTAATCAATGGTTAGTCAATTCACTACTCGACTGTTTGCCAAGTTACTCATCGAGCACACGTCTACATATACATCCTGCAGTCGTCATAAGTCGCTGCAGGAAAGGTCTTCCAGAATCTGACCAATGACGGAGCGAAGGACTGACCTCCACACACACACACACACACACACAAACAAACATAAAAAAGGTGAAGCAATTTATTGCCAACTCGACATCAAAAGGAACCTGCCGTCACAAAACAAGGGCGGGAGGAAGAGAACTTCAATCAGAGGCACGCAAATAACCTTTGGCAAGCCCAAGCAGCGACAGTGAATTATTGCCGCGCTCGCTCAACGCGGGAGACACTTTTCCTGCAGCGCATGTCTCTCAACTGTCACGAGGGCTGTCAATGAGTTATCAGCCTAACGATCACGGCGGGTATTTTGAAAGAATCTGCGGTTATGCTCGGTTTAACACACATTGCCAGGGAAGTGCATGCACGCCCTCTTGGCTTCGCATACTAACACACAGGCCTTGTATAAACTTTACAAAGAGCAGAGTCAACTCTGTTCCAACCTGTTGTGTACTTTAGAAAACGCCCAGTGGATTAACCTATCTGCTGAAATCGGACAAAAAAAACAAAACCTTCCTGTCAGAAGTCCTCCGTCAAAAACATATAGAAAACAGCTTTCTTTTTTTAAAATGTATTTCATGGTCAGATCAGGAAATGCTGCAACATCTTCGCCTGCTACGTGCTCTAAACACTCCGGATTGCTTGTGCGAGGAAACACCTCCACCCTTATTTGAGGATTTAGCTCGAAGGCCTGCAATTACATCACTGTTCAGTTTTGTAGGGCCACATATCAGGGCCAGCGTTACTCAGAGAGGCCTTTGAAGAGTTTGGCCCAGCCCTCATGCTCTCCTCTTCCCTTCTACTCTTCACCCCCCCCCCCGGCCGCTTCAATGCTGCCTTTGATGTTAGCGCATGGAGCTGCGCCACGCATTGCGCCCTCCCAGGCCTCCCTTCCTCGCCTGATCCTATCAGCGAAGGCGGTACATTCATGTGGTTTACACCCGCAGCAGGTATTCACCCAGCCCAGCAGGCCCCTCCCTGATCAGGGTCCAGGGTGGTGGGACGCTGATAGGGGTCAAGCGGAAGGGCAGGACGAATGGGGAGGCTTTATGAAAGCCAACGGCTGCACTACAAGGCACTTGTGTGAATGTTCTCCATTTGTAAAGGCTTGACAGTGACACTTGTGACTTGATCAGAAAGCGCTCACTCTTACGACCAGGGCGGGGGGTTCTAATGTAGGTACATGCAACGTAGCATTGATGACACTTTGCCATTGCCAAAATAATGCCATCCTATGGGGAGATAATGAATGTCAACAAAAGCCATTTGGTTTTTACACTTTAAAGTAATTTCACTGATTGCCTGACAAAGCAAAAACAACCTAACGAAGACAACGAAGACAAGACTACTGCATAACAGAAACTACAGTCATCAGACCGGTTTCCATCATTTTAGTTCCTGCAGTTATATGGTATTGTTTGTTGGGGATTTAAGTCATTAACGGGACACGATATTTGACATGTTTGTGACACTCAAGGACAAATCCTTGTTTTGTGGACACAATTGACTTTTTGGGGGTGAGGGAGAGCTGCGATATCTGTCGCACGTCACCGACCTTTTTGTAAATGGGCTTTTCAATATTAAAAGGTCATTTATTTTCCTGACCTCATTCCAGATCCGATCTCGGTGAAATTCGTGGGTCATAATCAACCGAGATATTGTGGAACAAATTTTAAAGCTCCATTGACTGCAATGTTACAGAAACTTTCAAAGTGATTCAAAATCTAGGATCTCTTCTGGATCATCAAAATGTTATCATCTGTTCCTGGTAACATTCCCAACATTTCCCGAAAATTTCACAGAATTCCGTCTGTAACGTTTTGAGTTATCTTGCGAACAGACAAACCAACGCCTGTGAAAACAAAGCCTCTTCAGCGGCGGTAAGAACTGATTGCAATCAAGATGCGCTGCTGGAGTCCGATCGCCCGGTTCTGCTCACAACTAAGGAAGCTAATCTGCTCTCTCCACAGAGATAATCTTTGTGAATAAATATTCAAGGTAAGATGGCAATCCTTACGAAATTCTATTTTTGTTACTTACACCCATGAGGCTAAAAAGTAAAAGGCCAATTTTACATTTAGAAAAATGTAGTGCTTATCTTTTTAGGAAGAGGGAGGGAAGCTACAGCGAGAAAAAAAGAAGAGCTCAACCACCTTGTTCTCATCAAGCAAGTCCAATCTATCATACTCCTGACCTTCCTCATTACTACAAAACACACACACACACACACACACACACCTCTAGTGTGAACAAGGTTATGGCAGCGATGAACATGATGGGGTCGGCATATCCACCTGGAACTGATTTGTCCTCATCTGGCACCCCTGTAGAAGATCTTCGCCAAAGCTGTGTTGGGATCCATTAAAGGAAACAAAAAGGGGTAAAATGAAAAATGTCAGGGTCGTAGACAGAGAGCCTGTAAGAAAAAACCACCTCCCACCATCAGCGTTAGACCGCCAGTGATCATGTCAACAAAATCAGCAGCGGTGACCATGGGAACGGTTAGTCAAACATAGCATGCTTCTCAAAGACGAGGGGCAGGAACTGACTTTAAACGTGAAATTTTTAGCCAAGTGAGGCTAAAAATCATTGAACGACATGCACTAGAGTAGAAACTTTGAGCCCGGTCTTCCAGAACTTGGGTGAATGAAGGCTCCTTTGACTTGAGCAAACATGAGTAATAAGAGGGGTGAGGACAGAAGGGCCTACGTAGAACACAAGGCAGGAGAAGGAAGCAGATGAAGCGTGCTTCCCAGAATGAAATTGACTCCCAAAGCAGCTACCTTCCGGATAAAAAAAAAAAAGCACAACAAAAGGGAAGGCTGGCATTGTTGCCTTCCACGGTTCGTCAGCACATTCCTTGCGGACAACAAAGCATGCCTCCGCCTGGATGGGCCGCTCTGAGCATTGTTATTTCATAACCCTCGACCTGATAGACTTTGCTTTGCAGACTCTCCGTGTCAGTGGATGAAAACATGAACTCTGCCTTTCAGCGGTTTTTTCCGGACCAAGACGCACCAAGGGAAAGAGAAACCCTCCACACTTTCTCCTTTGAGCCATTATCTCTGCCATGAAGATCAAGTGATCGGCTGCGTCTGCCATACAATAACTACTTCGCATGAAAATCGGTTGAGCGTGAGACAGGGAACATCTGGCAGGGGAAGAAACCATTAGAGCTGATCGGGGGGGGAAGGATGGAACCAGGATGTCTTCCCATTTTCTGAGTGATTTGTTGTCGTCGTCCCCCCCCCCGATCAGAGTGGGAATTTTTCTGGAGAAGGAATCAATTTTCTCAGTCTGTAGCATAGTTCTGGAGGAGTGTGGGAATCACAATTTGGGAATCCACTTTTCTTACCACTGAGATAACCCCGAGATAACATATCTCCACTGTGGGGGGGGAGGGGTAACCCTTCTAGCTACAAAGGTGTTTCAAGAATAAACAGGAAAGACGGCCGTTGGGGAAATATTCATTTTCCAAAGCTAAAAAACCGGTGATGTTCTGGTGCACTTTCACAGCAACCATCAAAGGAGAAGCCCCGCCCCCACGTAAAAGTCAATTTCCTTATCATTGGAGTGGCAAATACCACGAACTCGGACACACAATCAAGAGAATGTCCGGAGACGAATGGAGGAAAGGAGTCCCCTAAGAGAGGACGAGGTGCTCTGACTGCTCCTATCTCTCTGTGGGTGGAACATCAAAGACCAGCTAATCCACCCAGCCCAGTGGAAACCAACACCGCTACTGGGGCCACCAGTAGCAACACGCACTTGCTCCAGGTGGAGCTCTGCAAAGCAAGACTGACAAGTTCAAAGAGAAAGACACAAGAGAGGACAAGTGTAAAAGAGCCGGAGGAAAACAAGGGCTGCTGGTTCAGGAGACGAGGGTAGTCAGATCCGAGGTTTGGAGAAGCGCCGAGGAGTTTTAGGATTGATACACCGAAATCATCGCTGTGGGGAAATCAGTGCTTTTAGCTCATTGTCAAACATAAAATTATTACAATTTTCCTTTTAAGGATTTCAGATGTCTGACTGCACCTTTGAGACTGTCATTGCAATCCGTGACTATTCATAGGCTGTAATATTAGGGGAGCGAGGCAAATAGTGAAATCCATGAAAGGTCCAGGAACATAGAACACAGCCCTAAACCTTCAGGCCAAAGGGGCTCCCTCTCACTTAAATACATGCATATGCAATACAGGATGCATCAAGACAGAGACTGGTAATCGGGGGGGGGGGGGGGGGTGCAAGTGGTTTGTGCGTGAGTCTGCGTCCATGTGTTTATGAGGGAGGTGTTAAGCAAGAGAAAGAAAACAACAGTTTAGTCTGTTCTATTCTGAAAAGGGGAGAAACGCAGCCTCAAATTACTTTGGCCGGGACATGAAAGTGACACCGGGTGGCGGTTAGGAGACGATAGCACTTAAAATACAGCTGCAACCGCCAAGCCAATGAATGGAAAGAAGACGGGAGAAGCACTTTTAACCTTTTCAACCAGCGTCCGTGCACTGCTTCTGTTGCCTTGGGAGTGGCCCTTGTCCCTGGCACCTCCTGTCTGGGACCGGCCCATTATGGCCTCTTGGGGTTCCAGCCTGCGGTGAGAAAGCGCGCTGGATGCCTCAAACCACTAACGCTCTCATTATAGTCTAAATGCAGCGCGACACAAGTCTTGCCAGCTCGAAGGTAAGAGCTCCAGTATTTAAGCTCATCGTTGTTTTAGCTCAAAACCACCACTTTCCTCCTGCACATCCAGGCAGGATGGGGCTGGGGGGGGGGGGGGGCTGCCTCAAAGAACCACATCACGAAATCTCCCAGGAACTTCACTTGAGTGGCGATGAAGTTCAAAGGTAAAGCACTCATACTTCTACTTCACCGACACCAGAGTCATGAGGACGTCCCCGTCCCCGTCCTTTCTATTCCCTCCTGTTCTGGCCGATGGACACACGTGAATTCCATCTGGTCCCGGCAGTGCCCCTGCCACGTCTCTGCCTCGGATCCTCACACACATGCCCGACAGCGGAGGGCCGATGGAAATCAGAGGCAGATGCGTGCTCACGCCGAGCATCGCAACTCATCTCGCGACAGGAAGTGCGATGTTGCGTCAAGGAGACAAAAGTCAACGATGAGCAGCAGATGGCGCTTTCTGTTGCTACGGACAAGCGCCAATCGGGTGCGCTGTGCGGACTGTCAAATGATGGACTTGAATAACATGGCGTCTTACATTCTGGCGCGCAGTTGCTTTGTCAACACATGGGTGATTCAGTCAGGGGTTGTGTGATCTGATCGTGGCTTAATACATTTTCTGGAACCGATCGTTTGTTTATTTACCAGACAGACAATCGTCTTTACCAGGAAGTAAATCTGGGACAAGCGGCAAATACAATGAACTATTTGGCAGGATTATCTGATGTAGGTGGACCCTTAAAATAATCTGAAGGAAGTGCCTGTCGATGCTGAATTCGTTACCATGACGACTTGGACTAGAAATCAGAGCTGGCTTTGGGACCGTGTCTAGATCTGGGTGGCCGTGCCCCCCCCCCCCCCCTTAGAGAGAGCGGAGTGAGAAGCAAATTCAGTGAATTTATTATTGTTGGCCCGTGGCAAGGCAATGCTGAGCTTGTGTTAGCTTTAGGGAATTAGCAAAGTGGGCTGGGAGCATATGAGCAGTGATCACGGTTTCTCCTGTGTTTGAACCCATGCCTGCTGAGGTCTGACCATTAAGTACACACACGGTAACCCCCCCCCCCTCTCTCTCTCTCTCAAGAAATGATACTTTACGTTAGATAGTCATCCATTCACAGCTTCAGATTCCGTAATTCCTTGGCTGAACGTCCTGCCAGACATTCTAGACGGAACGCCATCCTGGACAAACGGACCCTCATTATGGCCTGACGAGTCCACGCCGCCTCGGAGCGGTCAGACGGCGTGCTAGCAGAGAAAGCAAACCTAAATAGACGCGGTTTGCAATGTAAAGCTGAGGTCCGACATTTCTGTGCGGTTGCCGAGTGGCGCCAAATGGCCATCTCTGCGGAGAAACAGGGCCCTGTTTTTGTGCGGAGCATCCCCTGCTTTGATCCTCACATATCATTTTTCTGTCAAAGAAAGAGTCGGGAGTTTCTTTTTTTTTTTTTTTTAAGGAAAACAAAAAAAGATGCTGCTGAGCGATTCTTCTAAACGCTGCTGCAGAGAGGCGGCGGACGGCGGCGGGACCCGTCGAGCTGCGTTCAGACAGATAACGCAGATGAAGCTTTGCCTCACGTAATCCGGCACATCGTGGAGGAGGCGACTGCAGAAAACCTCTCGGGCAGTTTGGCTTTCTTGAAGTACAGAAACACACTTTGAGACGGTTCATTCACATCTCTTGTGCCAGTACAGGTATTTCTCTCTCTCTCCCACCACACTTCCAGATCGGTGATCTCTTGCAGCTCAGTCCTCACAGGTTTAGAACCAGACAAGTTTGACTTGTCACCTTCAAAGGCATTTCCATCGCGGTGTACTTATCTCGTCGTTCTAAAAGATTTAGTATTTTGCTTGATGTGCTTCTGTGCGCCTTAAACCGTGGGCCTTCACCCAATTTGGTTATGTTAGCATAATGACAATAAAGAATCTTGAATCACCGAAATGTCATGGCACGAATAACAGAACCGGTATAATGAAAAGTGATCCATAAAAACTTGATCCAAATGTACTCGACCTTGTCGGGTACAGCGTATCCAAATAAACCGATAGGAGCTCAAGGGTGCGTAAAGGCCGTGCGAAGGTGGTCTCCAGTCACAGACCGGGAGCAGGAGAGCTGTTGGGCCCTCCATCACCAATAACAGGGCAGGGACTATGACGTCACTGACTGGACCCTGTCTGATGCTTAGAATAAAAGGTTAAATCAGGAAGGGGGCGCCCTGAGCGTCTTTCACTGGATCAACCAGATCCAGCTCGCCCTATCATATGAAGGGGGGGGGGGGGCGCATAGAGACGTCATCGATATGACGCGGCTCTTCCTTACATGCGCTCGCCTTTGTAAACTTCAAAAGGCGGCGGCGGTGACGAGCGGTCGGGGACGTGCGCGTGAATTACAAACTAAAAACGAGCCTGCTGCTTGACTAAAGTTAGCTTTAGTCCCCCCCCCCCCCCCCCCCAGCGGTGCTGCGTTTGCGAGCAGCGTAAATCCAGCTCGTTGAAAGTTCGCCAACTTCCTCCGGAAGCGGTGGAGAGTTCCTAACTATTTAGGAAGGATGTTCCGAAACGCGCGTGTTTCCGACCGGGGGGGGCGGGGGGGGGCGGTAAACTGTAACGAGCTCCAGACGTCAACAAAGTGACCTGCATGTTTCCCCGGTGAATGAATTCCACGAGATACCGGAGCCATCTTGTGACCGCATATTCCTGCAAGCTTAGTAACATCCCCGCACTCCCCGCACTCCCCGCACACACACGCCATGGACCGGCTCCCGTCAGCGCGGGGGGGGTGAGAGGATGCGCCGCGTCCCGGTGCTGCTCGTCGTTACCCGGTGAGAGAGAGAACGCACGTACTTGAACGATGTCCCCCTCCGCGCTGATGGTGGCCCCTGCCCGGGAGAAGCGTCCCTGCAGCCCGGTGGTGTAGGTCGTGTAATCTCCGGTCGGGCTGGACTCGAACAGAACCACTTCCACGAACGCCGTGTCCTTGGCCAGAACGGAACCGAGAGAAGCGGC